>NC_062193.1:8444387-8489387 GCF_912470025.1 Vespa velutina
GCGATAAATCGACTAAACGATTGTTATAATAAGAAAAAAGTTGTGTTGGAGAACTAGCCAACTCGCAGCAATAGAACTGTTGACTCTGCGGGACTTGAGGTGGTGGAGATCGTTCAATGTATTCAACGTCGACGCATTCCTCTTCGGCGGCAGACGAAGCGAGGTAATTGGTAGTTCTTAGATCGACTGGTGTGTCCACGGAAATAACCGTTTGATCTTGGCTCGGGCCTAGTCGTTGTCGAGCATTACCCCTTAATGCAATTTCGCCTCTTAATTCGCTCTCCTGGCCAAGCCACTTTTGTACCTGGCGACGATTTATACCAAACTTCCTCGCAGTGGCACGTTGATTTCCTGCTACACCAATGTCCCGATGGAAAGCATCGAGTACGTCGAGTTTAAAGCGCAGAGAGAACGATCTCCTACGGCCCAGATCGTTTGAGGAAGTTCTGGCCTCGTTCGAAGGGCAACATTCGACGAGACTGTCCATCTCACTATCCGAGCAACTTCCGCTGCTTGATCTTGCCGAACTACTTCCAGGCTCGGAATAGTTGCCCTCTTGATCGTCCTCGGGACTTCTGGAGTCGACGTGAAATGAACTACGCCGAGCGGGATGAGAATCCACGCAAGAGGATACGCCATCTTCCTCCTCGTTTAATCTTGATTCTATTTCCTCCTCGTCTATCTCTTCCTTTTTAACTTTAACACTACAGAATAGCCTTCTTCGTTTCTCCTCTTCGTTCATTTCTTCTTCGAAAACAGCTGAGATATCTCTTCTTCCAACTGTATCGGAAAACTTTTCCGAATTCAAAGATTCTCGAGTATTAAAAAGAACGGTAGACGTGGAATTTCCAGCGCAGCAATCGTTAGCACCTCCTCGCGGAACCTGTTGAGGAGAGAGAGGGAGACTTCGCGTGCACGGAGTCGCCACGGAGTCTGGACTAGCTCGTTCTGTCTTTATCATTGACGGCGTTAAAGCTCTGCCGTAAGCATTTCCGTCCATCGACGATGAGTCGGCGTTACCAAGAGTAGTAGTAGTAGTAGTAGTAATCGTTAATGCACCGACCTCGATTGGTGGGTACGGGAGATCTCGACGGGATGGTCGGAAACACGACGTCAACGTTTCATATATCTTCGTCTCGCTATCGACATCGTAATGAGTACTTTCGAGATCACGCTTACGTTGTTCTTCAACGTTATTCCAATCGTAATAGCTCCTTTCGCGTTCGATCAACGAAGAAACTTGCTGCATTGCTCCATTCTCGATTTCTGCGTGACATCGCGGATGTTGGTGTTGATCACGTGGAACGTATCCACCGACGATCGTCATCGTCGTTGTGGTCGTCGTAGCTGGTAAAATGATTTCGGAGGACGGATGCGCGTACCGCGGTGACGAGGGCGAATCTCGAGTCAGAGAAGAACGTGGCGGAAGAGGAGGTGGGGCGGGCCGGACGGCCGACTCGTCGCCGTGCAGTCTGGCGAGACCGAGGTTCAAGGCCGGCGTCGGCACCGCTGGAGTCACGCCGGGCATCGTAACCCCTTCCGACGTCGACAACGTCACCTCGTGCTTCGAGATCACCGTTGTCGTTGAAGTCGGCGACGACGACGACGACGACGGCGACGACGACGACGATGACGACGACGGCGATGACGACAATGACGACGATGACGAGGACGACGACGACGACGACGACAACGACGACAATGACGACGACGACGATGACGACGACGACGACGACGATGATGAGGGGGAAGATAATGAAGGTGATGACGTTGACACTATCGAATTACTTGTTTCAGCACAACTGTTCCTCAAATTGTCTTCACACTGCAGCCACTTTTGTATCTGTCGACGATGTATTCCATACTTTCTTGCTGTCGCACGTTGATTACCACGACAATCGATGTCATTCCTATAAGAATCGAGGACCTTGAGCTTGAAGGACGGCGCGAATATGCGTCTGCTGCCCATCACGGCTACCGACTTCCGTACGTTCTGTTGTTGCAATTGTTGCTGTTGCTGCGGTTGCTGTTGCTGCTGCTGTTGTTGCTGTTGATGATGATGGTGAAGTGATCGTTGTTGTTTGCGATGCACCATATTAACTGTAGTTCCTTCTGGAAGTAACTCACTACTGCCACGGGCCATGACGCGAGACAGGCACCTAACGGACAACTATCTCGCACGTCGTTCACGATGAGTCGACGGCGTGTCGACGAATAATCACACGTTTCTTTTTTAACACAATGATAGGACGTAGTACGTTCACGAGGGTGAAACACTATAGGCACTATCAACAACGACGGCAACAAAAACGACAACGACGACGACGACGACGATGCACGGGGGTACCTCGACGCGTAACATCGCACGAAGTGGTCTGACCGCACGGAGTACGGAGTTCCTTTTAGGTCTTGGTAGATGCCGTAACTAATTTTCATCCCCTCTACACGTCCGAGAACCGTAGCCGCTTCCCACCGAAACGCTCTTTTCCCCTTCCTTTTGATCTCCCTCTATTTATCTCTTTCTTTCTCACTTCGACTATATCCCCCACCGCTGTTGGTCAGAATGCGACACCGGCGCTCTCTCCGTTTCGCTTTGTCTCTCCTCCTCTCTCCGCCTCTTCTCTTAGCTGTACCCCCTCCGTTCGTCTGGACTTAACTCGGTTCTTCTCGAACGAGCGCGGCCGGCTGGCTGGTCCACCAACAACGTCGTCCACCGTCCGCCGTTCTTCTTTCTCTTCTCTGTGTATTACAGTTGTATGTGTGCTACCGATTCTCTCTCACTCTCTTTCTCTTATACACACATACATACATCCTACTCATACATAACACTGTCCGCCTCTCTCTCTCTCTCTCTCTCTCACTCTTCTTCCCTTTCTCCCTCTCTTTCTCTTACTCGCACTCCGGATCAGCAGGAGCGTAGGCGCCCCACCCGCCGTCCCCTCTACCGTCTCGGCCGTTCGCACCTCGCTCTGTAAAGCTCCGCCATATTGCAGGCCCGCTTCCGTCGATGACGCGCGCGGGAAACGTCACAGCGGCGTGACGACGCTTACCCGGCGCCATGTTGTCTGCCGCGCTTTCGTCCAGCCGTCCGCCGTCCGCCACCGCCGCCGCCACCGCCACCGCCACCGCCGCCGCCGCCGCCGCCGCCGTTGCCGCCGCCGTCGCTCTCCCGGTGCACGGCAGCCAGCGCGGAGCCTTCATTTTTGCGGGCCTTTCTCTCCTTTCAACCTCCGTCCTTCTACAAACGAACTACCAGTCTACGTTCTCATACGTTTCACGTTCTAATCTCTCTCTCTCTCTCTCTCTCTCTCTTTCTCTCTCTCTTCCCCCCCCTCCTCTTTCTCATCTCTCTGTCTTTCTTTTGTTTATCACACTACATGAATTTTCGCCCTCCTTCACAGAGAAGCGGACCGAGAAAGGGGGGAACCGTTTCAAGGAACGATGCATTTTGGATAAAATTAGCACACTTGCATCGCCGTATGTATACCCTTCATGTTTCTAAGTCAACCATCTACCCTGGTAGAGAATTGGATTCGTAAAAGAGCCTAATAAGAACGAGTCTCTTTGGACTCGTGAGAATAAGACAGGCTAACCAGGCAGGCGCAAACTCATTCGTTCATTAGTTGAATGATATAACGATGACGTAGGAGATATCGTGACAAGAGGAGTTGAAAGTAAATAGTATACGTGCATTGGATAGAAAAAGTTCAAATTGATTCTTTTTCACGTACGGTACTTCCTCTTTTTTTCTTTCTTTAAGTTTAACTTCCGCCGGGAGATCTACGGACGATGGATATTGAGAAAATGATAATAAAGAACATACATCGATCTCAGCGCTACGAGAGTGGAATGGGAAAGCTTTGCTTTACGTACATAAAAGAGGTGGTGGTAAACAGAAGTGGAAGAGGTATTAGCGAAGAGAGGTGATGGTCAAAAGGAGGGAAGGGGAGATTTTGCCTTCCAGGAAAATGCCCATGACCGTCTAGGCTTACCGAGTAATGGTAGAGTCATTAAGGTAAAAGTTGTCCCTATTATTAAGTTGGTAGGTCAATGGAATCCGTATTGTCTTTCTATTGATGTCACCGTCATTTTTTCGTCTTACCGTTAGGTTTACCAATTTTACGATGGTACGTAAGACGAGTTTCTTTCGTTATTTCATTCTCTTTACAATAGAGAGGTAACCTTTAGTCGGTGGAAATTGCGGGACTTCTTGGAAATCAGGATACCAGAGGAAGAGAGGGAGAGAGGGGGAGGGGGTGGAGAGAGAGAGAGAGAGAGAGAGAGAGATCACGAAATGCTCGCATGAAACACGGATTTCTCGGCGTATGCGCCGCGAAATGAGATCATGTTGTTTTTGTGGCATGGAGTCGACGGTTAATACGTTTAGCTACGCGTCCGCGCGGTTGCCATGCTTCTCTACGTCTTGCGCGTAGGCCAACTCGCGAGGCGATGACGCAAGCTGCGCGTTGGCACGTATACATACTTCTTCGACGAAAGAGAGAAGCGACAAGAGGACACGACGGACGAACGAACGAACGGAGCTGGCTAGCTAGCTAGCTAGCTAGCTAGCGATCGACGTGACTTGGAATGGACGGAGAGAAGAGAGAGGGAGGTAGAGGTAGGTAGGTAGGTAGGTAGGTAGGTAGAGAGAGAGAGAGAGAGGTAGATAGAGATAGAGATAGAGAAAGTGAGAAACAAAAGAGAGAGATAAAGAAAAGGGACGGGTGTCGTAAATTTCCACGATTCGCGTCACCAGCTTTTGAGTACAGAATCGCCGATATCCTCCTAGGTAATTCCCAACATAAAAGTACCTTGCCGTCTTCCAAGAATTTTGACGGTTAGATCGGAGTCAGGCTCTCCGAAGGCTTCCGGCCTTCCGATCGACGGCCATGAGAGAGAGGAACACACCTGCTTCGTCGTTCGATCCGACCTTCGTACCGCAACGACTCATCGTTTTGGCATTCGGCGGCGATCGGATTCTCGAGCGATGATTACGATCTTTTCACGCGCCACGGAGAATTTCATCATCATTTCGGATAATCGGATAGATATCGCGGAAAGAATGCTTTCTTATTTTTTACTTGATGCATTTTTCGTTCTCATGTAAATTGTAATCTAAATTCTGTTAAATAATAGAGTTGTTGAACGAAGAGAAAGGATAGATAGAGAAAGGAAGGAGATAGAGAGCGAGAGAGAAAGAGTAGATTGATGCGACGGACGTGGCGCAGCAGCAACGGCAGCAACAGCAGCAGCAGCAGCAGCAGCAACAGCAGCAGCAGCAGCAGCAGCAGCAGCAGCTAAGTCAGACCGGCAGTCGCCTAGCGCGCCACGACGGCTGGCACGGCTCGTCGGATTTGTCCTTGGGATCGAGAAGGTAGGCACAGCCCAAGGAAAGAGATGTGGCAACGTGGCAGGCAGCAGGCAGAGCTCCCCCTCCTTTGTCCGTCGTCGGCCGGTCTTGCCAGACAGGGTGTCGCCAGCTCGGTCGGCCCGGTCGGCCGGGTTTGTGCGAGGGAGAGAGGAGATCGACGGGTGAAAGGAGGAAAGGGGCAGGGGTACAGGCTGTGGCAGCAGGAGGTGGAGGAGGAGGGGGGGTTCCGGTATGTGTGCTGCTAGTCGCGGGAAGGGCAAAGCGAATCGTGCTCGTAGAGCGGAGAAGAGAGTCCGGGGATGGATGAGAAGGAAAGAGAGAGAGAGAGAGAGAGGGAGAGAGAGAACTCCGCTCTCTGCGTATCGTAGGATCGGTCGTGGACCTACATTCACGCGGGTAGCCATGTTTGAAAACTCGCGTCCCGCTGGAATGTGCCTAAGGGGGCCCCTACCCCTCTCTCTTTTTCCTTCCTTCGCCATTCTACGGTCCCGTCGACGATCTTCCGATGCCTTTTGCTTTCCCCTCCATACAAGAGTTGGCGCCCCAAATGGTCGCGTAACCAGAGACGTGCCTCTGGCCTGCCCTGGTCGCGCCAGACTTCTCGGCGCCCAAATGATGTACGCCGACCATTCCCTCTCTTTCTCTCTCTCTTTTTCTCTTTTTCTTTCTTCCTCCTACTCATTCTATTCGTCTCGTTCCCATTGCTTTCCTTTTTCTTCCAGCATACGTACATATACTTATACACCTTCCAATGAAGTCCAAAGAACCGAACACACATTGTTTAACTTTTTGGCACCTTCAATACGGGAATCTTCTTTTATAATACCAAAGTCGAAGTCCTTTGAAAGAGAACACGTTGGTGTTTCGGCTGTCCCGTAACACATTGTACGAGAAAGGACAGAGGGTACATAGTCAAGGTTCGTAAAAGTTCTTGAGAAGACGAGACCGATTGGCCGTCAGAAAGAGACGTACCGCTTTGTTAACATAAGAGAGGACGATGGCGATGACGAATTGAATTTTGTCTCAGATCGCAGTTCTTTCTGAATTTTACGACAAGCTTCTGTGCTTACTCGCCTCTCTGCTTTTGCATTTCTGGTTTAAGTTGAAATGAATTTTCTAACGAAGTCTCGAACTTCGCGTTGCTCTTTGCGCCGGACTTTGAAAAGACTCCGCTATCAGCTCATACGAGACTTCTTATCTCAAGTTTCCTTTGAAGAAAAAAAACAAAAAAAAAGAAAAAGAAGAAAATAAAAAAAAAAAAAATCATTGCTCGAGAAACGATGAGTCTGTCCTTCGTAACCGCACGTACCGTACGGTTATTGTACGTATGTCGTTCGGTAGATTACATCAGTAGCTTGTTAGCTCGATAACTAGTTAAAATAAAACTAATAAGAGTAATAATAATCCATTCGTTCAATGAAGAGAAAGAGAGAAAGAGAAAGAGTCAATGTTCTCGTTAACGACATGGTAGATCCGTTCGAATGTTCTCCTTAAATGTTTCCATTTACTTATCCAATAATTAGATATGATAGTTGCGAAAGATGATAATACGCATCGTACGCGTATTTTCTTTTCGATAGGGTGAAAAGTGAGTTTTTGCTTGGCTGCTCTTTCAAATCGCAAACTCGAGTTTATACTTTAGTTTATTTATGTGCACGCCGCCGACTGGGAGAGCGCCACACGTGCAACCACGTACACATATGCGTCTCGCATATTCCGTTGTGTTCGTACGTTTATCGGTGTGGCGCGTTTACGACATTCGTGCGTAGTAGTGCGTATTTTCCCACACATTCATGAATCAAGTAAGTATGTATGCGCGCGTATGGTGTCGAACCTAATCGCGCTTATACCCAGGGACGCACGCACGCATCGGTCATATTATATATCTCTCACGAAAATTTATATATCGTGATATAAACAAGCTCATAATGATATAATAAATAAGCTAAGTTAAAGGAAATCTCGTCGTTTTATATAGAAAGAATGAGAAGAGGTAGAGGGGAAGGAGGAGGAAAAAGAAAAATAGAAAAAAAAAAGAAAAAAAAGCTTAAGGATAGTTTACAAGTCACGATGGACGCGAAGAAAGAGAAATGCCCGGGTGACGTACATAGCTGGCATATACTACGATATTTTGATGACTTTCTCTGTAAAGAAACTAACCGATGTTCGTATGCAAATAAGAGAGAGACAGAGAGAGAGAGAGAGAGAGAGAGAGAAAAGAAACGTTACGAGGATCTATTCAAAACTATCGATCGATAATCATTAGTTTGACCTTGAAATTCAAACACAATTTGTATTTCATACGTATCAGTAATAATATTATTTATAGATATAATAAAATTTTCATAAGGTCAATTAAGATCAACCTGACTTCTCTATCGTGTCGACTTGCTTTCTCTTTTAAGATCTCGTCTCGTAACGAATAGTAGAAGAAAGAGACGAGGAACGCAAATACATTTAGAATTCGTTTAGATAGACAGAGAGAGAAAGAGAGAAAGAGAACGTCGTATAGTCTATCGTCCAACATTCCTACATTACCGATACGTAATTTCGTAAAGAGCCTTGATGCGTCCCTGATCGGGTGGTTCGCGTAGGTTAAGCGTCACACTTGGCCGCACCGCTCGTTTGCCTACGTACGAACACAGAAATACACCTTCTCCGTGGGCGGTCGCACGATGGCGCCTACTCGCGCATACCTGAACACACCGAGTGAGTGAGAGAAATAGAGTGAAAGAGAGGGAGGGAGAGAGAGAGAGAGAAAGAGAGAGCTTAAGAAACCTTTCCGTTAAGAGAACGTTTCTCTTCTTTTATTACTCACGCACGATCTCGTACGTGTGTTCGGCTCATCTTCTTCTTCCCTTTCATCTTCTTCCGCGATAACACGTGGAAGAACCAATGGAAATAATATAACAATAATACTAATAATAATAATAATATTAATAATAATAATAATAATAATAATAATAATAAAGTACTAATACTGATACTATTATTAATAATAATAATAATAATATAATAATAATAATAATAATAATAATAATAATAATAATAATAATAATAATAATAATAATAATAAATGTCTTATCATTGTGAAATACAGCATTACGAAGAGTGTGCGCGCTACGACGCCTACGTTCGATTCTCTCTCTCTCTCTCTCTCTCTCTCTTTCTCTCTCTCTCTCTGTCTCTCTCTCTCTCTTTCTCTTTCTATCTCTATCATTCTTTCTCTACATTTTATGCATATACAAGCTAACCTTTTATCTTATCATTGGCGAAGGCGTATCGAGGCTGACCGCCATGCGTTTTGCGAACGTTTTCGATGAGGATGCGAAGACTTCGTATTCCGGACCTTTCATCTCTTCCCTCGATTTCTTCCGAGTACGAACGGAGAATTCCACGATACGGAGAAGACAACACACGTTAAAGAATATGACGTTCTGTCTCTACGAACGGTAGCAGCGTTCCTCCCTTTTGTTTTATTTTCTAACAGAATGTCGACGTTAACGTTAGCGTGGCGCGCGCGCGCCTTCGATTTTACCGACCTTACCGACCGGCCGATAAAAATGTACGTACCTATCCTATATACGTATATGTTACTTTCATTCTCTCTGTTTTATCCATAGATATTAAATCTCTAATACATCTTATATATATATATGTAAAAAATCCAATAATGTACATATAGGAAAAGGACATATATATATATGTATATATCCTCAATATATATGTACATATATGTATATGTATATATATATATATATATATTATATTGAATTCGAGCGTCACGTAATAATCTCTTCTATTCTCGTTAATTAATCTGGCGCAGAGATTTAACGAGGTTATCAACGAGGTCATCAACTTCGTCCACACGTCAATACTTCAATTGGACTTTCTTCGAAGGAAAAGGAACGATAATGCGTATTGAATTTCTTATTTATTTATTTATTTATTTATTTTTTTTTTTTTTAATCAAATTTAGACATTATAAATCACGGTATTTTTTTCTTTTGTTTCTTCGTATGAAGAAAATCATTCGTTTTAAATGTAACAGGCATGATTTACATATACATTATAACGAGATAATAACGAAATATCATTAAAATGATGCATTTCTTCCGTTAATATTGCAAAATGTTTTCGTATCGACGATCAGATCGAATACTTACATACGTATATGCATACATACATATGTACTTATATATATATATATATATCTATGAAATAATCTCGGCATTTGCCATGACTCCAAGCGCTGTCAAGCTCATTAACCTCGTTATCCGATTGATCTTAAAGTTTACTCTATCGTTATTATAACGCGATTTATGTCTGATTTAAGATTTATCCTGCTGTATCGAATTGGATTAATGCCGAGCGAATGAAGAAATTGAATTTAATTGAATATCCCTATCTCGAGTAATATCACCCTTGGGTGGGATTATATACGAAAGAATAGGAAAAAGTATGTAAAAAAAATAAAAAAAAAAAAAATAAAAAAAAAAAAAATAAAAAAAAAAAAGAAAAAAAAAAAAAAAAAAGAAAAGAATCTTACGCTTAGGTAAGCGAGGGAAATATCGTTCTTATTTTTATAATCGGTTGCTACGATAAACTTTTTTTGTTTTTTCTTCTTTTTCTTCTTTTTCTTTTTTTTTCTTTTTTTTTCTTTTTTTTTTTTTTTGCTTTCGTGGATCAATAAGATCTATACATACTTATGTGGGATATATGTATAAGATAGTATATGGAATTTGATTTCATTTTCTTTTCATACGTCAATGGTATTATTTTTAAAGGACGAAAGAATGTCAAGTGATGTTTTCTTACCGCACCGATGTGTCAACTGATGTTTGCTATTATTGTCGCGTAAAGCCAAGCGCTTTACTTGTCTACGGTAAGCCGCCATATGGCAAACACTAAACAACCAGGTCCGATCTTTAAGCTCGAACTCATCATTGGCTGTTCGCCGATTTTATTCTGATATACATACACACATAAATATATATATATATATATACATGTATATACATATGTATGTATATATAGGATGATTATAAATTAAGAGTCAATTGAATATCTCGTCTGTTAGAAGCAATAGAAAAAAGATATATTTAAGAAAACTTTCATGATGAATCATGATGAATAGTTCAAAAGATAAATCGTTCAAAATTGGTTACATATTAATAAACAAATTGTTTTTTCACAATCTTCGTCTCATCATTAAATGCGCTCATTGAAATAATGAAACCTTGTCCTGAGGATTTTTTTCTATATAAAATCTAAAGTAATCGAAGGTATTTGAGACGATAATTATTATTGGTCCAGCTTATATATACTTATATTTTTCTTTCCTTCGATAGTTATAAATTGAAGGATTTTTTATTGGTAAAGAACGACACCTTGACATTTCGAATTTTCGACGAATTTTATTGGCTTCGTTTAAGTGCGCTGAATGAAAAAAGAAGAAGAAGAAAAAAAAAGAATAAAATTTTTTTATCTTCCTCTTAAATTTTTAAAATTCCTCACGTGAATCTTTTCGAAAAATACATATATTAACGGGTAATAAGTTTCAATAATCGCAATGTATTTTATTCTTTTTTTTATTTTCGTTTCTAATTGGCTCTTAGCAACCAGTGACGTACAAATGTGCGATAAATTATTTCAAGCGATTTATGCACCGAACGATCGAATGGAAATGAAAGATATTTGAAGTAGGTGGAAAAAGTACGGAGGCGAGAGAGAGAGAAAGAGAGAGAGAGAGAGAGAGAGAGAGAGAGAGAGAGAGAGAGAGAGAGGAAGAAAAGGTTGTTACTGAACCGGTATTGTTGATGGATTTGCTTGGAAAAAAGTTCTCGCCGACATTGATCCTCGCTTATAATTAATAATAAAAAGACATTCATTCTATTTTCGTATTGTGTATACACATATATATATTTATATATTTATATTTATAAATAGAGTACAAATGTATATGATATTGATAGTAATGTGTTTTGTTCTCTGAATGCTTAATACAATAAACGTCGTAATATATACATTTTGTATTTGTTTTAGCTCTCGTACGATAGCCCTTACGCAAATTTTCTTTTCTCGTTCGTTATCAATCACTTGAATTAGAGTGCTTTTTTTTTTTTTTTTTTTTTTTTTTTTATTATAAACACTTGATTCATTTTGTTACACTAACGATAAACAAAACCGTAGAAATAAAAAGAGATATTCGATATCGATTAATAAATAACAATAAATCATTTCGACGATTAAATTAGTCTTTTTGTTGAACTTTTGTGATTCAGATAAATTTCATTTTACGGGCAACGCGCAGAGAGCTCGAACTCTAAAGAGTAAGCACCTTAACCGAATGTCTTGCTGCACTTCAGTCGATTCACAAGCATACGTTAGTTAAATCTTTTCTTTTCTTCTTTTTTTTTTCTTCTTTTTCTTTTCTTTTTTTTTTTTTTTTTCTTTTCTTTCAGTGCGATATTTCGAAAAAATAATTGCACCGGAACTCGATCGAAGAATTATCGACGCTTCGCGAGGAAAATTTTCTTCGAAATTTCGCATGATCGTGAATAGACTGTAGTTCTATTATTAATGAGATAAACTTTACGTTACGTTGTTAAATCTTATACGATTAATGGAATGGAATTTCCATGCGCACCACCAAAAACTATGAAACTGTACGAAGGAGTATTTCTTTCGACTCTGAGAACGTACGTATACGATATTATCGTCGTTCTGTTTGCTAACGTATGTCGCGTCAAGAACGAAATCGAGAATATCGATCGCGCATATGTACCAGTGCTTTCTCTCTTTCTTTCTTTCTTTCTTATTTTTCTCTTATGCTCGCATACTTTGCTTAATCGCTACCTTAATTCTATCTGTATCGTTAGAAACGTTAGTGAAGCGTGAACCTTTAAATATCGCTAGTCTTGATACGGGTTATAAGTCGACACTTATGGAAAATAATAAAAATTCGATCGTTATTCGTCGTTTATATCATAAAACTTCTTCGAATTTACGTCGATCGAGATTATCTTCTTGCAACCCGATCAGAAGTAGCTACAAGAGAGAGAGAGAGAGAGAGAGAGAGGGAGAGGGAGAGAGAGAGAGAGAGAGAGAAGGAGAGAGAAATATGAGATAGTTCTGTTTAGAAAATTTTCTTAAATAAGTAGTATACTTATTTTTTTTTTTCTTTTTTTTTTTTTTTTCTTTTCTTATCGAATCTAATCGCTCATCAATTAAAATCAATAAATACGTATATGAACGTATACGACACTATGTTTATGCGCGAGCATGAATGTGAACGTGGAAGGATAGATTCTTAAATTAGTGTACTTGAGTAACACATCAACAGGATCGAAAGTCGTTAAGACATTGCACAATGTCCCGTCTTGTGACTCTACCGTATTGAGCAAAATGGTAGCCGATACGTTGAACGTTACTTCGAAATTATTCTATAATTAGTGTCACTGAATATTATTGATGAAAGAGGTCGGCGCGTGTTACGGCGTGCTACGACCTCATGACATTTTGTATGGATCTCCTATATGCCATCGGCAGGTATCAAAATCGTCGATGAAACAATGATATGTGAATAATTTTAAGACAGAGCGATTAGGTTCGACGAGTCCTCCTTTCTCTTCTTCTTCTTCTTTTCTTTTTTTTTTTTTCTTTTTTTTAAATTCTTTTTTTCAGTATTTTTTTTTTTTTTTCTTTTTTTTCCTTTTCTTTGTTTTTTCCTCTCTTTGTCCCGTTCGACAAATATCGCCGATTTTGCATCGTGATACTTCTCACGCGTATGAGATATTCGTATAATGTATGATATTATTGCCGCAAGGTAAAGTGTACTTATGTGTTGTGTATATGTGTATATCGTATAAAAACATTTCCCCGTACTCGTCCTTTGTCCTATTCGTTTTTGCAGGTATGAAACGAGTCTTTTCAAGGCATCATCTTCCGCGGTGACAACCATTTCTTCATGTAGTAGCAAAAGATCGTAGAGATGTAGATAAGAACCAAAAGAGCACACGTGACTCCTAATGCGAGTACCGATGTTTTTGTCGGGCATGGTTCTACGATGGTCACGGTTTTGTCTTTAGACAAAAAAAAAAAAAAAAAAAAAAAGAATGAAAAAGAATGAAAAATGGTGTGAGCGAACATTAATCCGACATACGAATAGATAGTAAATCTTTTTTTATAGCGTTTTACCTGCTTCGTTGAAGTCTATGCTGGCATCGCTTTTGAGGAAATCTGATTGTTTTTCATCACCGAAATCCAAGACTAAAATCTCTTGAGAAAGAGTCATGTCCTCAGCTTTCTCTTCGGTAGCATTCATGACATTCCTTCGACGTCTTTTGCCCCACGATTCAACGGATTCACGTCCCCACTCGCAAACAGCCTGTCAACGAGCAACACGAAACGCTGTTAAACTTTTTCCCTTCCTTTTCGAGTTTCGGCACGCAAGGTATGAGAAAAATATGTCTCTGTTTACGAGCTCGAGGTTAGACGTTAATAAAGTTTTTATTACCGGTTCGCATGGTCCGAGACAATACTTGACGTTACATTGGAAGATGACACCGTAAGATTCCGTGAACCTGAAGGCTTCGTAGACCGATTGGAGGGCGTTACCGTCTGGCGTGAAGCTCGGGAATATCGAGGGATCCACTGGACATCTAAAATTACATCGTTCCATGAGATCCCTTTTAGATAGATCAATTTCGATCGAGTAAAAAAATATTAACCCTTCGTCGTCGATTATTTGGAAGGTGCTTTTCGAGTCCTTGGCCATAGCAACGCAGCTGCGAGCAAAGATTCCGTAAGGTGCTGTTATCGAAATAAATGAAAATTAAATGTTTATTATTATTCAGATAGAATTAACGTAATATTTCGATTGAATTTTTATTCTATTTACGATACTTACTGTCTTCAGGTATTTCGATCCTAAACGTCAATTTATCTCCGATTCTTACGGTTTCCACTTCTCTTGATCTGCTATCGAGAATGCGTATCCTTGGTGGTGGTGCTTCGGGTGCACTGGTGATACTAATCATTTCCGGATCTCTGATAGGCATCATCCCGAAAGTGATATTCTTCGATGACATGTCGTAAGTACACTTCACCTTATAGATTTTATCAGCCTTTGTCATGACCACCGAATGATGTTGGAGTACCACTGTGTTCGAGTAGATGCCAGTCTGAAAACCGTCACGCTGCCATGATGAACAGAGAGTTTGAGGAAAATTTTGCGACACGAAGCTAACTTTTCGTGAGATTTGTTTCTTTTTCATTTTTTTCCCTTTTTTTTGGTCTTTCTTTTTGCTTTTCTTTTTTTATCTTTTTCCATCATTCGCCATATATGAAAGACACTTACCACGCTCTGCGTATTACAATCCTGTCCGCTCATCGTTAAGTCGAGTCTGAAGAGATCACTATTGATAACGTCGATATTGCAAGTTTCAGAACGTCCGAGGGCATAGATACGACCATTGAATGGCTTGTTTGTACGAACTTGAACGGCTATACGTGTGTCCTTACAATCGACAGATACTGTGAACGTGAAATGATTACGATGTGAGGGACTTTATCGTTTAATCTTATAGATATAATGTCGATGGAGAGAAAATCATTGTTGAGGGTTACCATCATAGCAGGTGCCGGTTTTATCGCAGTTGATATCGTTCCTTGTCAGATTATTCACCGTAGGATCTTCTGTAGTTTCGAAGACGACCGGAAGCGGATCTGCGAGTGGTCCGGTGCCTTCTAAATAAATAAAAATATAAAATTATTTATAAAAGATTTACGTGTTTAAGAGGAATATTAAGAGAAAAAGTTTCGTTACTTACTCTCGCAAAAGTTTTCGAAATAGGTTCCAACTCGTTCACCATTATCGATCAGTGGTCTTTCAGCGTTAAGATAGGTCGAAGGTCCGTCGGGAAGAGTCCAATGATCCAAATGAAATAGATGACAATTATAAGCCGATCCTTGAGGTGCGCCACGATAAAGGAACGATCTGCAAAGGAACTCGTTCTCAATTTCGCAGGCCAATCTGCATGCAGATTCGCTTTGAACTTGAAGCTCTTTATCGGTATAATAATGTAGACCAGCGTATTGAGCGACTTTGTCATCGGCAACACCGATTCTAGGAATTTGGAAGATCCTTTGAGACTTGCAAGCTTCTTTTCCCTTCAAGCAAAGATTTTCAAAATAATCGACACCCTGAGCATCGACAAATTGAACGTATTGCCCGGTGGTACGTCGATCGGAGTCACTGAGATGACACTGAAGAGTAACGTAATTATATTCGAGAGATCGGCAGGTAAATCTGTGTTCGTTCAAACAGGCAGCGAGACAGGCTTCCTTCGTCGATGTATAAATGAGTGCATTGTCCAATCCACGAATCATTTTATTTGGTATACGTTCGAAGGACCATGGTCGGAGACATACGTTTTCTGTAATTATCGAGAGAGATTATAGATTAAATATAAATATCTATATTTTAAAGGAAATTATCTTTCTTTCGATTCGAATAAATCTATTAACGATATTTATCATATGTAAAAAGAAATGAAGAAATTTACTTGGACAACTAAAAGATAAGAGAAAACTTCAAGAAAAAAGGAAAAAGTACGATTCTATCTTATACGTTAATTTGAATTTAGCCGTTTCATTTTACTTCTCTTCTCGGCTCGACGATAATTTCTTGGATTATCCGTAGGATAACTGGGAAACTTTTATCGATCTGCACTAGATATATATATTCCCAAGTTTTACGATCGTTTTATAACGACGATGTGGAACGATAATATCATGTGAAAGAAATCAATGTTCGTTATACAGTTATCTTCGATGCTGTTGGTGAAGAAAAATAGAGGAGGATGAAGAATGGATCAGAAAAAAACAAAGGATCTCGTGGTTCATCGATCACGAGATTTAAAAACAGGCGAGACCAGAAAAGGCACGTCCGTTTTGAAATCACGAGTCGAAGACACATGTGACTTGGCAAGTTGACCATGCTGACGATGACGCACGCTACTCTTCTTTACGACTTTTTGGCACGCGAATTAAGAAAGAGAAAAAGACAGGCAGACAGACAGACAGACAGACAAACAGACAGAGAGATACAGAAAGAGACAGAGAGAGAGAGAGAGAGAGAGAGAGAGATGATGATGATGATGATGTCGGTGCTCACCCGTTCCAATTTCTTTTCCTTCGAGGAAGCCTGCCGCGAAAAGCGGCGCTTCTCAAATTGTTACTTGGTGCCAACGAACCGATGCGTGACTTCTTCACGGATGATTCACCGTGTCGTATGAATCCAAGATCGTGCATGACAAATCGCACGTACGACCGCGAGAAATTCGAGTACTCGATTGTGGCGTGATGGACTATCATATATAAAATGGGAAGAGAGGGAGAGAGAGAGAGAGAGAGAGAGAGAGAGAGAGAAAGACAGAAAGAAGAAAGAGAGAGAGAGAGAGAGAGAGAGAGAGAGAGAGAGAGAGAGAGAGAGAGAGAGACTAACATTCTTAACTATTTTTAAACTTAGCGACCCGTTAAAAAAACTTTTCTTCCTTCGCTCGTCATTTATATTTAGAGTTTATTTTGCTTTTAATACGTTTAAAGAGGGTGTCTTCGAACTTTACTTTCTCCTTTATTTATTAATAAAGATAGATATAAATATATCTTGTATATATTTGCCGCATAAGAAATACAAAATTATTTATCAATGTATAAAATTAGTTTTCAACTATTTTATTATTATATTATCCTATTTCGTTATGTTCTATTTAAATATTTTTCGTATAGGATCTATTCGAAAGTGAAAGTTTTATTAAGTATCAATCGAAATTTCAATGTTCATGGAATTTTCCTTTGAACAAGTTTCTCTATTGATCTCTTTTTGATGAAAATAAAATCTATTAGGATCTTGTTCATAAGAAATTTCGTATATCAGAGAAATTAAAGCTAAGAATTTTATTATATTATTATGTTCGCGTTATCTTATATATGACATGAAAAAAGAATTTATTAATTTTGTATTTCCGTACGAAGATATAATGTGAATAATCGTGGAAGGAAAAAATTTTAGCGTGAAAATTCTGGAAAAAAAAAAAATAATTCAGCGGTTTTTTTCTCCCTTTTTTTCTTTTTTTTTTTTTTTCTTTTTTTCCATAAAATTTTGATCCGAAAGTAAGATAATCTAAAATTGATTGCGGTTCTTAACGATCGTTGAATTCACAGCTAGACTCGCAAGAAGAGGCGCCTGCCCAAGGGTTTTTTTAAGGAATTCGAAGAAGCACGAAGCAGCAAAAGAAACTTCCTCGAAGTCTCTTTGATCATTCTTTCGAGCGTGACTCAACGACTGTAAGGACTCAGTTCTTTCTTTCTCTCTCTCTCTCTCTCTCTTTCTTTCTGTACTTTCTATTCGTAAGATGGTAGAGGGTACATTTTATGAGGGTTTTAAAGCGTATATAAATCTTCGAAGGTTTGGTACCAGCAGATTCGTTAAACCAATATTAAAGATTTAAAAAAAAATCTCTTAGGTATATTTCGACACCTCAAGGAACACAGTCCATTTCTGATTATTAGTAGTTTACTCTTATCTCTGGATTGTACCCATCGTACCTATTTTCAGGTACCAGCAGGGTGTTTATTGTTTGTCCATTCAAATTGGTAGAACCTTTGCAAATACAAAAATCATTACTGATTTTCATGGCCCATTCACAAAATTTCTTCTCCTATTCTTACCAACCGATATTTCCTAGTCTTTAACTTTCCCCTCATATTTTTTTTTTTCTTTTTCTTTTTCTTTTCCCCCGACCCGTCCTTTCTTTTCTTCAAACACTTTCTTACCTATTCCCTTTCTTTCTAATCCCAAGCAATCTTCTTGAGATTTATAATCCTGTCAATAGGCCTAAGAATGGTTCGAAAAATTCGTTAGTAGGGATCTGATTGTTCTTTAAAAGATTGGGTAGATTTTTAGGAAGATCTTTAAATAGATTCGTCGACAATTTTTCGACATTTTTTCGATCCTTAACAAGACAGATTAATTTTTATCAATTTTCTACGTATTTCAATCGATATTAACAAAAACAAAGGACTCACCTGATCTGATTTGCAGTTTCGTCATGTAATACATGTTCACAGCACGTTGAGGTTGAGCTGCTGGATTGGTAGCTGCCGTTTCGTTTTGTAATTGACAAAGAGTGTCCTGCATCGGTGCTAAAGGATTTACTACGAAGGAGAAAGCTGCAGCCTGGCATTCAGCTTCCTCTCGGCACCAACCTTGACACTCGTAAAGCGATAAATTTCTAACACTGTAATAAGTCGTACCTCGGTAATCGTAATCAGTTAATTTCTCGAACGCTGTTCTTGCTAAAAGAAAAACAAAAAAAAAAAAAGAAAAAGAAGAATATGATAACATCAGGTTGTGTCATTCGACACGAAAAAAATAAATAAATCATTTCTTTCTCGATCGATAAAGAAATTTTCTTTTCGATCGATTGTATTCTAGATTGGTAAGAGGAACTTGGGTCGAGATTGTTCAGAGAATAGCAGGTATGCTTAATCTGTATTCCAGTTGGAATACTTACCCAATGCGGCGTGACCACTGCTTAACATCGCCATGACTATCAGTCCCGCAGTTGCAGCTGCGGCTGTGCCGATCCCGAACGAGCCCATCTGTAAAAGAAGAGAGAGAAATTACCTTGTAAGATCTTGATTAAAATCTGTCGCGGTACGAGTCCTCGCCACCATCATCACCACCACTACCATCACCAACAACAACAATAACAACAACCATCGTTATCATCACCATCATTGTCTCATGTTTCTAAGCGGATTCTCTTGGATATCAAAGCGAACTCGATCACCCTCGAGTGACGCAACGTTTGCGTTTCCACGCAGCATTCCTGATCGTATTGCGTGCAAGTATTCGAGAAGTATAAACTCGTAGAGATAATGTGCAAGGTTTTGTTAATGACTTCAGATAATTACTTTGCAAATAGCAGTTGAAGTAATTATTGCTCGCTCTCTCTCTCTCTCTCTCTCTCTCTCTCTCTCTCTCTCTCTCTCTCTCTCTCTCTCTCTCTCTCTTTCTCTCTTTCTCTCTCGTTGTCGTGTTCATTACATTAATTCATAGAAGATAGATAGACTAGTGAGATATATCTTTTTAGGAATATGTAGAAATAAGTGCAATTATTTTTCTGATATATCAACATTTATTTGGATAAATATTATCCCTTAGATATACGTACATTAGATATTTACAATTTATATTTCATTTTTTAGTATTTTATATCTAAATAAATATTACTATATTCCTTCAGTTCTTTTCTCTTTTCTTTTTTACCAACAATTTCGATATTGCAATACTTATAAATCGATAATAGATATAATAAATATTTAAAGGAGAAAATGTTGAGTACTGTGAATATTGAAAATGTAGTAGAAAAAATTCTGACATTATTTATATCGGTAAACACGGTCATTTGAATTTATATTACGTCTACAGGATTGAGATGTCAAATTTTTGTTGAGAAAAAAATAAAAAAATAGAACGAAGAAATTGGATGATTCGATAAAGAGAAATAAGTAGATACGATCCTATATTAATCATGGAGGCCGGTTCATCCATCAAGTACTTGAACGAATGGCAAGAGTAGTAGTAGGTTCATGCTTCATCGGCGCTCGCTGAGAACGGGTTGGTTTATAAAAATCCTTTAAATACGATCCGATGATCGAAGAGAAAAGGAAGTCAATGGATGTTTCTCAAAGCCGTAAGAGCAATTTTCATGTATGTAAGTGTACCAGTTGGAAACATGTGGTGCCGTCGACTTCCCTTCTTTTGCGTTTTGTTCGCGTTTTACGAACTCCTCCTCGCTTCCTGGATTACTTCTTCTTACTAGTTTTTATTTGTCCTTGAGAAAGTACCATCCGCTTATCCAGTTGCTTTGCTCGCTATTCATTCTTCCAGTTGGCTAACCGGCCGAGTATCTGGATAGAGAACTTTTTTCTTCTATTTTCTATCCTTCTCTATCTATCTATTTATCTATCTATCTATCTATCTATCTATCTGTCTATCTATTTCTCTTTTCTTGTTCCTTCTCTTAAGCGACAGATTAAGCGATCATCCTCGCGAGAGTTCGCACGTATCGAAGTGGAAGTTAAAGATTAAGATAAGCTCTTTAAATCGTACGTCGTTATTTCTCTCTCTCTCTCTCTCTCTCTCTCTCTTCGCCCCTCTTTCTCCTCTACCCCTTTCTCTCTTTCTTACATGTATATTCTTCCTACGTACCAAAGTATTTTACGATTACAAAATGGCGAGTTTCACTCGGTAATTTTAACCAAGGATAAGCTGTAAAGTTCGCCAGAGTCGTCCTTCGGCTCATTTACGATTCGCTTCCTGGATTTCTTCGTTCGTTCCTCCTAAGGCTATCCTATGAACTCGTAGTATCCTTATGGTCGTTTTCTTGTACTTTTCTACTACATCTATATAAGTATTATGTCTTCGTTAATTCCAATGGAACGTTAACGTTAATTCAACATTAAGCAATTGACGTATTTCGATTGGTTAATAAAGGTTTTGCCTGAATGACCGAGGAAATTGGAAGGATTCAGCACAATTGTTGAAGCTTCGTCAGATTGTATTCGAGGTCATAGTAAGACGACGATGCGAGAGAGAGAGAGAGAGAGAAAAAGAGATAGCGAGCTTTGTCGTGGCTGGTTCCGAGGTCAAAGGTTCATACCTTCCCCTTCTTCTTCTTCTTCTTCTCCTTTTCCTTGCCATGACCTCCACCACCGTGGCAAAGTCGGCGCTAACAATGAGGAATGTGCTTAGGTTCACGAGCGGGCGGGTTGATGCACTGTTACGAAGATTAATGCTCTTACTTCTCTCTCTCTCTCTCTCTCTCTCTCTCTCTCTCTCTCTCTCTCTCTCTCTGTTTTTTTCTCTTAAAAGAAAAAAGCACAGATTTCACTCGTGGTCTCGCATAAGATCATAGTGGTATTTTCAAAGAATATTATTAACATCGTGAAAAGAGAGAGAAAGAAACAGAGAGACAGAGAGACAGAGAGAGAGAGAGAGAGAGAGAGAGAGAGAGTTTCTTTTTACCTTTTAAGAATGCCGCAAAATCTAAATTAAGCATATAATTATGGTCACTTCTTTGGACTAACGGTGCCACTTGTTGATAGTAACTTCAAGCATGTTTAGGATTCTTATGGGAAACTTCGAATGCGGTTTTTATGGGCTTCTAATGACTTCGATAATTTTGTCTAGTGAGTGAAAAAGAAGAAGATAGAGAACGAGCCAAGTACAAGATAGCAAGAGTGCAAACTTTAATGTCGCACTATCTACGGTAGTCGTAGCCTGACCTTTACGTCACAACCGGTCTACGGTGGTCGGAGGAAACCTGGTCGACGAGTTCACTCGAGATGTTCTACCTCTTGGAAAGTCTCTCTCTCTCTCTCTCTCTCTCTCTCTCTCGAAACTCTGCCGAGTAAGATCATCTTCTTCGTTACGCTACGCTTCTTCGTGATTCCGTCGTTTCGTAACTACAGAGATCAAAAAGATATGTATGTACCTAATGAAATTGATCGACGATCGAGAGAGGATTTTTTGATCAGGAAGAAATTCGTTAATCTCTTGAAAGAAAATGGATTTGCTTCTTTTTTTTTTTTTCTTTCATAGGTATCGTCGTGAAAATGACAAATAGGTACGATTGTATCGATCACGATCGAGCTTTTCTTGAATAAGCTTTATCATCTTACAATCTTTTTATTCGGAATCTAAATCGTTACATTAATTATCTTCGTCGTAAATAACATAATTGAATAATATCAAGTTATTCACTGAGAGCTGCCGTTCATCGATAGATAGATAGATAGATAGATATTATCTTTCATCGGTGATTATATGGAAGATCACGACCATGACGGCAGATCGTGAAATCTCCGAAGCGTTTATACGTTTACGATGAAACCATGTAACGCCGTAAAACGATACTTTACTGAGAGCATCGAGCATGATTGTAACGTAATTCAAGGTCTAACTACCCTTACGGGGCGTGTTTAATGAACTGCGACATTCGTTCACAAAGATTACCGACGATCTCCTTGATGCTTCAAAATTAGCATTCTCTGACATGAGAGCAATGGCCTGTTGACCGATGAAAAAAAAAAATGTATATATATATATATAAAAATGGCATTGATCGTTTCCTTCCGGAATCGCACCTTTTCAAGGCCATCTTCCCATGTCTTCGGTCCCATCCTACGGCTATTGCCAACGATCGAGATAAATTCCAGTCTGTGTATGATCGCGATCATGATCGTGCTCTTGCGGTAAGTAGCAAGTATGCTGGATGCTTCTTAGCTTGGACCGACTACTGGAACATGCAGATTTATGCTCTCTCGTACGTCACCGGCAAGGGGATTAATGGCTTCCCTTTCAAATCGTTTGCTCCTAAGATGGTACCGTGCTTTATATTCTTACCAACTTGGTAAACCAAAAGGAGTTTGCTAGTAGATAGATATTATTCTTCGTAACTCGTATCCCATCAGAATTCTTCCCTCTTAGGACGAAGGATCATCGGGAGCCCATCGAAAAGGGAATATGCGCTCCTGACTTTAAGCCTCGACGATCGTCTTCCGGAACTAATTCAAGATTTATGGAAAACTACCTTTTGTTTGGGAAAATCATTATGCTTATATGCAATGCTCGGTACATTACGTTAATTAGCTCTGTTGTTAAACAAGAGGGAGGAAGGGAATGAGGTAAAGTAATGAAAATTATACTCTTCATGATATTTTTTTTTTTTTTTAATTAATTGGCTCTAAGCCAAGTTCGCACGATTTTCCATATGTTAGTAGATGGTAAATTGGTGTTGGAGTTTGGATAGTTACCTTAACTCCCATTGCTAGGAAACGTTCGATTCAGGACAATGTAGGGGTTTATCGTAATGGATCGGGCTGCTTGTAGGTGGAATTTGCGTGGGGTAGAAAGGAGCATTGAAAAAGAGAAAGAAGAAGAAGAAGAAGAAGAAGAAGAAGAAGAGGAATAAATACTGTTTCTTCCTTTTTCTTTCTTAGCTTTAATACATGCACACATAAACATAGTCAGGAACATCGACTCGAAGATAGGGAAGGGCTATGAAATAAGTTAACTTCTATGACCAACCAATAGAAGTCCGGCTTCTTGAGAAATCGCGTTGTCCAACAGTCGGTGTGTAACCAAAGATCGATAAGGAAATCGTTGAATCGTGGAGTCCCTAAGGGAAGAAGGAGAATCTTTCAAACTTCTTTATCTCTCTCTCTCTCTCATAGTTCATTCCTTTTTTATCCCATTTCAGTTACTCGAGCTTCTCGATCGTTTTTACTCGAGAGATTTTCTATGTCGCTTTATTTTATTTATTCCAAGAAAGTAAAAGAGAGAGGGAAAGAGAGAGTGAGAGAGAGAGAGAGAGAGAGAGAGAGAGAGAGAGTGTTTGTAGTTCTCTCTTTTCCATTGAAATATTAAAATGTTTTCGTACGTAGTTACTTACGTAGATACTCGGGTCAAGAGGAACCGCGATGAACTCGATGAACTCGATCCACGAGCAAAGCTCATGGCGTTAGACGGTAGCACTCTCGGCTAGCGCGGATTCATAAACAATGAGATCGAGGGAACGAGACAAGCGAGAAGAACGCTGGTTGGTCCCGACGACAAGAAGAAGAAGAAGAAAAAGAAAAAGAAGAATAAGGAAGAAGGGAAAGAAGCAAAGAGAAAGGCGAACGTGGCCAGGTGGTTCTCGTTTAAAGCGAGGGATTCATAAACAATGAAGGAACGTAAATCGGTCTGGAGCTTCCTGCTGGATAGGTGCTCTCTTCCATGTATATATATATATATATATATATATATATATATATATATATATATACACATAGGAGAGTATAGGTAAGGTATATCCAACTCTTGGATCTCTTTTTCCTAGGACGGCACCCGTTGGCCAACAACCGACTAGAGGTACTCTTCCAACTACCACCTCGTAGATCATTTTTCCGGCTGGTTTCGTCGATCCTATAAATCACTAGATCATCGTTGGAATTTACAAGAGGAAGTTGGCCGTGTAAATATACCGTGAGAACATAGAGTCCAATAGATGGATATCCTGCTATCTCTCTCTCTCTCTCTCTCTTTCTTTTCAATGATAACGATCTACCGAGCATCGATCGATCCAATGCCAAACGATCCCGATAAATCGCTAGTAATAATTAGCAGTTTGGTTCGTGAGTATTCGACGACGAGGTATTAGAAGAGCTCACTGGGAAGTAGTTGTAAGAACGGGGGAGGTAAAGTAAGAAATATGATTATGTTCGCAGGCTCTCTCTCTCTCTCTCTCTCTCAATCTTACGTAGTACAACGACCTTTCCAAGCCCTTGACTTCCCTTCTCGCAATATACCCACGCCGGCACAACAAGAATTATAATCCACTGGTGTGGTGTATCCTTCGAGTTCGTTTTCTTCCCCGACACAACGTCTCGTCTTCCTCTGTGTTATTAGCTTGGATTAAAGGGCGAACTGGCAAGACGTGCTGCCAACTAACCAACGAATGAACCAACCGAAGACCTATTGCCTTTTGATAAACGTCTATTCGAAGAACTTCCTATTCGAGAAGAGGGCAACAATATCTTTTTTCTTCGCGCTAGCGTGCGAAGGATAATTCACCTTTTTTTTTTTTTACGATGATTAAGGCCTTCCCGATGATGACGACGATAACGATTCGTTAAGTTTCGCAAGAGAAAACAACTTTATTCGCCGTTCTATTTTTTCTTCTTCTTCTTCTATTTCTTTTTCTTTTTTTTCCTTCTTCTATTTCATCTTTTTCTACTTATTCCTTTTTTATATTCTTTTTCTTCTTGTCCTTCATCATCAATCTGATAATCGTCATCATCATCATCATCATCATCATCATCATCACTGGAGAGAATGCACGAGCCTCGAATCGTCGTAGTACTTCAATCCAGCAAGAGATCAAGCACCGGATAATGCAAGGAAGTTGCCAGGTAGTTCGACAAAGTGGCAGTTTTGTTCGGTACTCGTGAGAGAAGGAAGAACAAACGGAAAGGAAAGAAAGACTCGCGTGCGAAGGAAAACTATAAAGTCTGACAATGAGATAAGATATCCAGAAAGAAATAGAGAAAGAGAGAGGGGGAGAGAGAGAGAGAGAGAGAGAGAGAGAGAGAAAAAATCTCTTGAATTACATCGGTCACGAATAGAATTATTGAAATCGGAAATTCTCTTCAATTATATTTTCCGCTTTATTTCACGAAAATTATTATCGAAGTGACGATCTTCCTTCGTGCTTTAATTATCTCATCGCTTATTCATATAACGGGCTATTTAGCCTACGTATATGCATATATGTAGATATGACGTAGGAAAAACGCTTCGGTGTTATTTTGAATGAGAGATAATAAAAGAAATAAAATAAAAGTCAAGGATGATGAAGAGAGAGAGAGAGGGAGAAAGAAATACCGGAAGGGAAGGAAAAAAGAAGATTTGTGTTGTAAACGAGTTGATATATATATATATAGATATATGTATGTATGCGTACATGCATATATATATATATATATATAATCTCACTTTAAATAGATAAGTATATATATGAATAATATGCGCATATATAAATATTCATAGTTATCGATAATTCAAAAGAAAAAGAAAACGTTTATGTTAGAATTGCATCATTTATTTAAAAGATAAAATAGGAGGAAAAAGGATAACTGAAGTAAAGAAATATGAAGGGATAAGAAAAAAAATGTTAAAGATTGAGATAGAACGAGGTAGGGAAGTTAAAAAAGAAAACGAAATGAATGAAAAAGAAAATGAGACAAGATCGAAAAAAGAAGAGAGAGAGAGAGAGAGAGAGAGAGAGAGAGAGAGGGAAAGAGAGAAAAAGTGAACAGAGAAGAAAAAAAGGAAAAGAAAGAGTAAAGTGAACGAAGAAGAATAGTTGCACCTTGCTCAACGAGCCAGTGGTTATTCGTTGGGGTAAAGCAAAGTGGCTCGCGGCCACTCCCGTCTTTTGATTCGCGTGAGATAGTCGCCGTATAGTCCTTCTCCTCTTTCTCTTCTTACTTCGAGCGAAGAAGAGGCATCCGTGGAACGATAAGCGAACGATAATGGATGAAGGCGAAGAAGAAATGTACGTTGGAGGATATACCGGAAATTGGATGCATAGACGCATTGGACGCGTGGCTCCGGGCGTATGTATCTACTATCTGTATAAACATGATTCTATATGTGTGCATTTATATATGTATGTATGTATGTATGTATGTATGTACGTATGTATGTACGTATGTATGTACGTACGAATGCTAATGCAAAGGAATTTACCGAAGCGAAATGTACGCTTCTTCGGCGAACGATAACCGTTCAAGTTGCTGAAGCGTTACGAATTCCGTGTAACAGGAGCGTCGTGAATCGTCAAATCGATTCCTTTCTAGCAGGTGACAAGAAAGTCCCTGAGAAATCTATAGGAACGAAGATCAATTCTTTTCTTTATTCTTTTTCTCTTTTTCTTCTTCTTCTTCTTCTTTTCTTTTTCTTCTTTTTTTTTTTTTCACTTGGAAAAAAAAAATATATAAAATAAAAAGAACGACCGATAAAAACATTGGGAGAGAACATTAAAGGAAGAAGTTTAGCGATCGGAACGAAGATGATATTTTTCAACGTGGATTAGGTGAAATGATCCAAAAGAAAAATCTAAGTTCGTTCGAATTAAAAATGATTAGATATGTTAAATAGATCGAGGAAGAAATAAATGATGCACGTTCATTCGTTGGAACGGATACTCGTTATTATTCTGACGTTTTTGATTAATCCTTGAAATTTCAAATTTAGATTAATCCTCAAAGATCATCTTATTTTAGGAATATGAGAAACATGAAGTTTTATCTAATAATCGTGAAAATTAATTCTTCATCATTCTCATTTAATATTGAATAAATATTGAGAAATATTTTCAATCGAATTTCTTTTTCTTATTATTTTCTAAGATAAAAGATAATATATCACGTAGAAAATTTATCAATGGTAATCTTTAATAAAAAAGAATTAAGTCGATCGAGAGTAACAATCAAAAGGATATGATTTTTTATTAATCAAAATTTTTGTTTCAATATTGCTTTAAAATCTTGACGATTGGTAATATTAATTTTTTTTTTTTTTCAAGGAACCTTTACATACACAGAGTATTGATGAAATATATTAACGTCCATAATTAATTTTTAATTGTTCTTATTGATTTTTGTGATATTATATTTTAAGAATTAATATTAAGAATTAATATTACATTTTCATAATAGTTTTACTTATTTATTTATTTATTTATTTATTTTTTTTTTTAATTAAAAACTCTTAAGATCTAAAGCTCGATAAACGGCGAGTAGTATATCGAAAAATAGTATATAGTAATTCGTTCTAACAATCGACGAAGATTCAGTTATTTTATGTTATAATGATGTGAAATATTTAGTTCGAAAATCATGGAAGAAAAAAAGTTCATAAAGAGAGAACATAAGAGTCCTGTCGTTTACAGTTAAATCAATGTACTATCTCTGGTTTAATCGCATCGTAGCGGTAAACGTGTTACTCGGGATACTTGAGATAAAAAAAAAAGAAAACGAGAGAGAAGATAAGAAAATTAATTCAATATATTTTTCTTGGTTTTTTTTTTTTTTTCTTTTTTTTTTTCCCCCTTCCTTATTTCGCACGAGATTCACTAATTAATATGTATTTATGCAGCCATCCATTGCATAGCTTTACTCTTGCACTTTGCATAGTTGCATTTTTCCTATCACCGTAATCAACGTAATTACTTTTCCTTTTATTAGTTGTCTTATTTATTTAAACTTGATTAGTTTTGGTATATTGATATTTATATAGATTTTCAAAATGAAATGAAAATTTGTAAACATTATGAATAAACAAAAATTATATTATAAATGTTTACATTGTACGAAGATTTAACACGGCAATCCGTTCTCTCATTAGTCTATTATAATATAATCAAACGATACGTTCGGTGTGTTGAATGTATCGTTTGAATTCTCTTAGAGAGGATATTACATTAAATAATTTTACTCGTATACTTTAATCATTTCGTTATTACATCTCTTACAAGAAGAACGTTTTTCTTCTCTCTCAGTATAGTATAATCGGATAAATATAGTATAGTAAAGTATAATATAATCGAATAAATGTAATAATAGAGATATAACATTAAAATGAAAATTTTTAATATTATACATAACAATTGGTATTTAGATTATAAGAAATGAAGAATGTTTTGTAAATAATACAACGTACTCATATTAATGTTTTCAAACAGTATGACTGTTTACGTTTGAGAAGATCAAAGATGTAACTCGGTAGTCGTTATTAATTTATCGTAATTTACACACTCTTACGGATTCTCGCAGCGAGAATATTACATTATATGAGTAGTAACGAGTAAAATAAGTTAAACACGACACTTCATCATTTCGTTATTATGTCTTTTACGACAAGCTATTGCTATTCTCTCTTCGTAAATATAATTTTGTCGGATAAATATAATAGACATTGAATAAGATTTTCTTCGAAGTATTTAGGTTTTAAGAAGTGAAAGAAATTTTATAAATAATTCTAGGTACTTGAACTAACGTCTTCGCAGCGTGAGTGTTTACATTCGAAGAGATCAAAGGAATGACGCAGTATACGTTGTTAATTTACCATAGTGAACGTACCATTAGGATTCTCTCAGTTAGGATATTGCGTTATATAGGAGCAATAATACGTAAATTAAGTTAATACGATACTTAATCATTTAGTTATTAGATTCTTTTTTAGAACAAATTATATGTGTATATATATATATATATATATATACACATATAGTATCGAATAAATGTAATAGAAATAAAATAGGAATTTCTTCGTAATATTTATATTACTAATGTAAGAGGTAAAAGAAATTTTGTAAATAATTCGAGATATTTGAACTAACGTCTTTCACAGCGCGTGAGTGTTTACATTCAAAGAGATCAAAGGTGTAACTCGGCAGTCGTTGTTAATTCACCATAGAGAACGCACTTCTCGCAGCATGGATGTTACGTTATAGCCGTAACAGCACGTAAAATTATCTTACACGACATTCTGCCTTCTCGCTATTGCCCTCTTCTACCACGAGTGGATGCCTCTTCCTTCGTGTTTGCAATTTTTCCAAGACTCGTTCTAAGCGGATCTCAGTTCTCTTTCCTCTTTCTCCTCCTCCTCCTCCTCCTCCTCCTTTTTCTTCTTCTTCTTCTTCTTCTTCTTCGAAGAGGAGGAGTAGTCCTCTTTTTCTCCCCTCGCTTCTTGTCGGTCGATGCAAATGGAGTGGCCAGGAATAGAGAGGAGGAAAAGGAGGAGGAAGAGAAAGAGAAGAGGAGGAGACAGAGTGAGAGGGAGAGAGAGAGAAAGAGAAAGAGTTAACGGCAGGAGGCGGAGGAAAAGGAAAGATGAAGATGAAGAAGAAGAAGAAGAAGAAGAAGAAGAAGAAGAAGAAAAACATCGAAGAGGAACTGGATGTACCGCTCAAGGACACGATCTACCTCAACGGCCAGTCTCGTGACGAGGATGTATACCGAGAGAGAAGAAGAAGGATAGAAGTGGCCGGACGAGGAGCGAAAAAGAAGAAGAAATAATCGAAAAAGAAGTCAAAGAAGAAGCCATAGCAGCAAGGAAAAGAAGACGAAGACGAAGAAGAAGGGATTGGATCCTGGCGTGAGTTCGTGTTTACATTAAACCAACGCTCGCGATCCTTTTTTACATTGATCCCGACGACATCATGAAACTTTTGAATTCAACGTTCTTCGTGCCGAGGAAACGTCGTGGGATATCGAAAGAAGGAATGAGCTAAAGAAGAAAAAGACGACGATGAAGAAGATTCCTTTGTCTCTTTGCTACGTGCTCGATAAATTAAGGACTTGGAAAGACGTAATCCGCATGGAAAACTTAAGTATATGCTAATTTCACCATTAATACTCTTAGTCTTTCTATTCGTTAATTCGATCCTTTATCATGAGACTATTATTAACAATGATGAATCGTTTAAATTTTTGCCAATTTTTCTTTTTTATAACCTTCATGGAACTTCATATCACTTTTTTATCATGTATGATACGATCTGTCGTATGTTAATATTATTAAATGATTGCAAGAAAAAAGATATGGCGTTCAAGATTGCGTCTTGTAATTATGCGAAAGGAAGATTCGAGTCACGTTTTATAAAAATTCAACGTGTGTCCCTTCATCTCAGAAATTGGAAAACATTCTGGTAATATCGTTTTATCGTTGCTCCTCGTTCCTCATATTTCTTTTCTTTTTTTCGTCGTTTCGCAATTGTTGTCGTCGTCGTCGTCGTCGTCGTCGTCGTTGCATTACTTCGTTCGTTCATTTTACGAAATTATGGGTAACGCGCGGAATGTTTTCGTTTCTAGGAATGCGACGTTAACGCTGAAGTGCCGCGATGATGATTATCGGTAATTGCTTTTCAACTTTTGCGTTTATGCGCCTCTAGGCAACTATCAAACAGACTTATGTTAGCAACAGCGGCAACAGCCGGTACCAAGTCTTTCCTTCCTATTCAAATTCCAACCCTCTTCGGATACTCACATACACGAGGATAATTATAGATTTAACGTCGCCATATCCCTGAAGCACGAGTATCCTCGTTTTTCCTTTTTTGTCTCTACGACATCCCGAACCGTTTAAGTTTCGTGTCCGCCATTTGCATTTATGTAAATGGATCTTTTCTTCGGTAAATGTAATACATTCCTCGATTTACTTTCATAAAATTTATCGCGATCACATCGATGTCGAAAGTGAGATATGATAAAAAAAAAAGTTTTATCATGAAATAAGTATTAGTTTTTAATTTAATATAGAGTATTAGTTTTGTACGTAAATTATGTCGTATTTCGTTAATATTAATATTAATATAATTTTTGTTCGAAACGTCATGACAATATCCTTGAATGGGAATTAACAAGTTGCCTATTAAATAAAGAGATAATAGGAATTGTCAAATCGTTATTTCTATTTAAGTTTTATTTTAAAATACGACATGAATTCGTATGTTTTAATTATTAATTTTAAATTAGATAGATACCGAGATTTATTCAAAATTGATTTTAACAGTCAATCGTTTTAGAACTTTTAACATTTGAAGCCAAGAAAATAATACGATCGCTTTCGAGATTATCGTAAGGAACGATTGCATAAGAGAATATATGTATTTATCGTGTAAACTCTCGTGTTTTGTTTTCACGGTCGCGTAAAAAAGAGGGTCAATGTCGAGAAAGGTAAAGAAACTTTCACCGCTTTCTTCGCTTTGAGGTAATCCATCTTGGATTTATATAATGCCGAAACCACAGATCGATGATCGACTAAGACGATCGCTGTTGAGATTTCAATGAAAATGATTCCAATCGGTTTTGTAGTGGTTAGCAATTTAAGACGAGAATAAATCAAAACATACGTACACACAAATGCACATGTATATATATATATATATATATACATATACACACACACACACGTACACGAACATACAAGAAATGCTCGTAATAAAATTAAGTTTATGATAATTCATTACGATGATCGTAAGAAAAAGATAATAAAATTCTTATATTCATAGTGAAAAGGTGCGAAGAAATGAGTGAGTTTATTTTCATTCAAAAGATTCTTTTTTATCAGACGTAAAATTATTCATGTAAATTTAAAAATCAAATTATATAATCTAAACTAAAAGGGAACTAATTAACTTTCCAGCGTGATCTTAACGACCATTAAGTCTTAAGGAATAATTAATTAAAATCGATCGTTATTGTAAAACGCCAACTAATTACTCCATTCGCATAAATTTCTCGATTTAACGTTTGCCCTTGTCGATCCTAAATGATCATTCATTCTTTTAGTCAGTTGGAAAAGAAATTGAAAGGGACTAATGGTTCATAATCTTTGATATCAGCCGCGGAATTACACGCCGTAGAGAATGAGAAATGTAGACAGAAGAAAGAAAGAAAGAAAGAAAGAGAGAGAGAGAGAGAGAGAGAGAGAGAAAAGATATTGCAATAAGAGACCCGTAGGACCGGATTTAGCCAATGAAAAAGTTTTAAATAAACATTCCGCAGAGCAAAATCGCATGGTTCTTTCTCTTCGTAAGCTTCCCGAACGATTCTCTTCTCATTTATTTTCTTTCGAGTGATCACAGAAGGGAGTGTACACTGGCACGCCTGCACGCCTGCATAGCCGTTAATCAATCTCCAGGCGCTCGTTTCGTGATCTTTCGCTTTTTTTTTTTATTCGTAGTCGCTTTCGAGGACGACTAATGATACGCTGTCGTTGTTGATTGACCGATGATGATTGGTCATTGTATCTCATTCTCTCTCTCTCTCTCTCTCTCTTTATCTATCTATCCATCCATCCATCTATCTTCATATATTTCTATTTTTTCCAAAATTTACAATATATTTACAATTCATTCGAAATATTCAAAGTTAAAATATTATACTTTTTTCTTTTTCTTTTTTTTTTTTTTTTTTTATTAAAAAATTAATTACCACCGAAATAATAATTATCTCTTTGAGAAAATTATTTTATTGTTTAAATGTCTCGTCGAAAATGTAATGAAAATATTTTGAAATATTTTTTTCTTTTAATTTAACTCAAGACCGTTATTAATCAAACAATTGAATTCGAAAATGTTATTATTTAGGAAGACGGAAGAAGAAAGAGAAGGAGAAAAAAATGAAGATGAAGAAGAAGAAGAAGAGAAAAAAAAGAGGAAATGGTTTGGCTGCCATAAGCTATGGTTAAGACGGATAACTCTCTACTGGTGGTCAAATCGTCTTTTCGTTTTCTCTCTCTCTCTCTCTCTCTCTCTCTCTTAGAGTCGGAAGCCACAGAATATCGAATGGTTGGCTTTAGGAATTGTCCAGTGATAACCGTTTTCCGTAACCGCGAATACAGAAAAAGTGATTAAAATGGTAAAGTAAAAAGGAATATAGGAAGAAAATGAAAAAGTATAGAAAAAGAGAGACGTTCCAATCGACATACCATTTTTATCTTTTTTAGCCTCTACCTTCGTCTGTTTTTTTTTTTTTTTTTGTCGACGTCTATTTTCTACCGGGTATTCTCATACTCAAGAATTCGAAAAAGAAATGTTTATGAAAAAATCGGATGCCAATTGAACGATTCCCTTTTTTTTTTTTTACAAATAATTGTATAGATCGTACATTTGATCGAAGTGTTAAAATCTAATAATATCAATTATCTTTAGTAGGAGGAAAAAAAAAAACCTCTGAGATATATTATCAGTATTAAATCTTGATCGTAAATGATATCGACATAGATCGTTTCCTTTTCTTTTCTTTCTTTTTTTTTTTTTTTTTTTTTTTTACCTTGATCTTTTCATCAAACTCCTATAACTTGTAATATCTTATAGTTTTTTTTTTATAGTTTTTTTTAATCAAGTCTTATTACGTTCATTTTTTTCTCCCTTAACAAAATCAATAGTTAATTTATATCCGTGGATTAATCTTCGCTGAATATAAGTCATACGTATTATAATACAATATAAGTTATATCTATTATAAGATTTACATTATATTTGTAAAATTTTCTTTTCAAATGTTAAAAAAATAATTGAGCCTTAGAGGATTAAATCAATTTTATATCATCGTGATTATTATCTCTCATCAGTGATAAAGCATTAAGATGAAGTAACAGGTGTAACAAAAAAAAAAAAAAAAAAAAAAAAAAAAAAAAAAAAAAAGAAAAAAAAAAATAAATAAATCGAACTATACGTCGATGGTTAATTCTCATACTAAAATATTGGCAAGATGAATAATAATATGATAATTTGATCAATCAATTTGATAAATGACTATAGCACGAACATTAGTATGAATTTATTGATAGTTTTGAAAGATAATTATAAGATTGTCTTTTAATCGAATTAACGCGGATGCTGTGTGGATTCTTCGTAGATATCATGTGTTAGGTGATAAGGAAAGAAAAAAAAAAAAAGAAAAAATAAATAAATAAAAAGAAATTCTAACGTTCGAAATACATCAGCCAGTGTACCGTTCTAACGAGTCACGTTAGTCCGAAGGCATCTCGTACTACGAGAAAAAGCAATAACGTGAACGGCGAATGTATCGCGCGCTCTCAACCGCGATAGAAATCTTCTTTCACGTGAAGGAGATCACGTTGAAAGAAAGGAGAAGTGGGGAGAAGAGAAGCTCGCAAGAGCGCGTGCACCTTTGATCTCTCGTAGGAAGATGGAAGCAGGAAGTTACTCTTGGCATTGAGCTTTTTATCGAGTCACCGAACGGTATCGTTCTCTTCGTAATCGGTTACTCTCGATTTAACATTTTCTCTTGTATTACGATCATCGATTACCAGGATTTTCATATTTGTTAAAATAATAACAATGATAATAATAATAATAATAATAATAATAATAATAATAATAATAATAATAGTAATAATAATAACGAGATAAAATATAGTGGGGTCAACAATTGAAAAGTGATTCTTTTTTCGTGTAACGATTGTTAAAAGATCGATAGATCAGAAGGATAATATATGATTTTCTTCGTTTGATCATTCGAAATATCGACTGTGTATCACTTCGTGTTGTAATAAATTCTCGTCTATCTTATTTGTTTTTTTTTTTTTTTTTTTTTTTACAGAATGATAGTGTAAATTGATATCGATTGAATAATGATGCTTTATCTAGTATTGATTTTTTTACTTAACGACAATGATTTAACTTACTGCGTTATAATTTAATTTTCTAATTAGTCTAAGCGATCAAGAAAATTTCATCGATAAAATTATCTTCCTATTGTGATTTATTTTATGATCCGATTAACATTTTATGAATGAAATGTTACATCAGAGATGATATATATCACAGTTCTATAAAGAAATAATATTACTATTACTCAAGTAATGATATTGTAATGTAAAAAAATTTAATGACGATGAGAATACTAAATCGATATCAATATAAAATATTATTGTCGAATTAAGATAAATCGTTAAGAAAGAAAGAAAAAAAGATTGAAGAACAATTCATCAAGGTTTCAAACATTTTTTCTTTCTTTTTTTTTTTTTTTTTTTTTTTTTTGAGTACGATTTGTATCATTTCCAAGATATTAGATTTAATTTAGATTATGGAGGTCACATTTTCAATGACCTTGAAATTAAAAACCGAAGAGGATTAACGTCGAAAAAAAAAAAAAGAAAATATATTGAAAATGTCGCTCGAGTAAATTTTAAAAAGATTTCTAAGGAGGTCAATTATATTCCTTCGTTCTATATATTATATATTCTTTTCTTTTTTCGTTTGAAGAAGAAACAGCCGGTTCGAACGAGACGACGTAACACGAGAGTAAGAAAGAACGAAGCCATGAATGAAGATCGTAAAGAATTGGGATTCGCGTGAGGGAAGGTATCACGATTGAAATTGTTATTTTTAAAATGGAATAAACCTAACACGCGAGAATATATTGGATGTGTAACAACGAAGTAATACAAGAGTTCTCGCCAATTTATAGTGAGGCCTTAGCAACGTCGATAATCGTGCTAAATTATACGGATGCAATTAGCGTGTCGCGATATTCCGAGTAATTTTGATCGGTATAGTGAGGAAGAGAGAGAAAGGGGAAAAAAAGAAAAGATAGGGGAGAGAAAATAGATGGAAAGAAAAAGAGAAAAAAAAAAAAAAGAAATGAAAAAAAAAAAAAGAGAGAGAAAGAGAAGGAATAGGTGAAATGAAAAGGAAACTCGTTTCGTTTTTAAAAAAGGAAACTTTAATCGTATTCCAAAAGGATAAAGAAATTGAATGATAGAAAGGCAAAAAAGAAATAGAAGAAATAAAAAAGAAAAAATTGAGTACAACAGTCGAATAAAATACTGGTTAGTAGAGAAAGAAAGAAAGAAAGAAAGAAAGAAAGAAAGAAAGAAAGAAAGAAAGAAGGAGAGAGAGAGAGAGAGAGAAGGAACAAAAAATCGGTCATCGTTGAATAGAAAGAATACGAGATATTGAGGACAACGCATTGTTTCGAACCTAATCTTATAACGGGATTAAACTTCGTCATTCGTCGTCAACTCGTTCCTGTCGTTGTTGTAACGATCGCACACAATTTATTAGCGACTCCCAGGGTTAACAATCCGTTCCATCGTTTCTCCTTGTATATTTTTTTTACACGAAATTATTTTTTTCTTCTTCTTTCTCCATTTCGTTCAACCTTTCGTGGCACATATTCTTCTTTCTCCTTCAATTTATTTTTCTTCTTCACAAAATTCCTTCCCTTTTTTTCTTTTTTCTTTGTCATTTTCAAATGGCATCCTTTCGTGACACCATTTTAATACTATTCTCTTTCTTTTCTATCTTTTCCATTATTACACGGCACTCTTCTTGACACGTTTTCATTTTTTTTTAGTAATCATTTTCTTTTTTTTTTTTTTCGTTTCGTTTCATTCTTCCCAAGATTATTCTTTTGTTTTGTTTTGTATTTTTCTTTTTTTTTTTTTTTTTTTCTTCATTTTTCAATAGCACCCCTCACAATACATCACGTTTATCGTGCATTCTGAAAGAAATTCATACCGCACGTGTGCGATACTTACACATGCATTCTTCCCATAGAATTTATCAGCCGCATAATTTCCAGGCTAGAATTCCTTTGCTCAAGTTAGGTTTTTATTTTAACGACTCGATTATGTGTAGATCGTCTTTGTAAATATCTCGCGGCGTGTGACACGTGTATCATGGGATGAATGAACTCATACAGAATGTAATAAATTCTTCGATAATAACCATAGAATGAATAAACGATAATGTGTTTTCTTCTTTCTCTCTCTCTCTCTCTCTCTCTCTCTCTCTCTCTTTTTACTTTCTTTTTTTTTTTTTTTTTTTATATGAAAATAGAAACCTGTCGAAAATTCGTACGAAATCGAGCGAAATATCGAACGAAAGAGAAATGATAAATTTAATAAGTCATTCGAATAGAAATTATTTGATCGAGTTGAGGGATACGCATGATATATATTATAATGATTTCAAGAGGAAGTTACCTATCTCGTCTCGCATCTGCAGTTATAACGGTGCATCTCCCCGTTGGCAGTTAAAATCACACCAACGAGAACGATGGTAACGATCCAGATATACTTACGTCATGATTACGGTGATTTTACATTGTGCGAAATTCACGGGAATGATTCGTCTAATCCGAGCCTTAAATCATAGATTACATGTCTGTTATTCGTCCCGGAAACGGCGCTAACTCGTACAACGAGCGAACGAGCGCGAGAGAGAAAGATATAACAAAAAGATCGTCAACCTTTTAAATCATGATCGATCATATTGAAGTATAATAAATCCATTAGTGTTGATGGAATTTTTTTTTTAATAAAATTACTTCTGAAGGGAGGTGGGGGGGGGGGGGAAATCAAATTTTACAATCGAATAATATAATGATAATGATAATGATAATAATAATAATGATAATTGGACACAATTATAATGTTAATACGAATTAAGTAATAACAAATAATTAAAAAACTAATAAAAGATAATACATTATATTGAAATTACATGATAATAATCAAAAATGATTGATATAAACTATATTGAGATATAACAGATAAAAACCATAATCATACAATAAAAAAAAAAAAAAAAAAAAAAAAAAAAAAAAAAGGTGCAATATTAGAAAATAAAAAAAAAGAAAAGAAAGCATACATCATAGAGACATATACGATCAAGATGCAAATATAATATCAAAGTACAGAAAAGAGATTAGTGCAAATATGCATCACATTAGCAAGAGAAATATAAAGGATATGGAAAGAAAAACAAACAGTAATAATTCTATCTGATTATCTTCACAACCGGTATTACATCTAAATCGTTCATACAGTATATTTTAAACGTGAACCACTCCTTTCGATTCACGTCAGCACGAATATACGCGAACGCGCATAAAAAAGATCTATCATTTCAAAGATATATAATATTATTCGTTTGATTCTCAAACAAGAACAATAGAAAATATTTGGAAACTTTTTAAAACTTCTTCCGGAAGAAAACAAATTGTGTTGAATAAAAACAAATGGAGAAAAAAAATTAATAAAAGTTAATGAAACATATTATAATAATTCTAATAATAATAATAATAATAAAACGGTGTATGATTCGTTTCATAGCCATTGAGAACGATAAAAGAAGAGGAAGAAGAGGAAGAAAAAGAGGAAGAAGAAAAAGAAGAAAAAGAAGAAGAAGAAGAAGAAGAAGAAGAAGAAGATGAAGAAGACGGAACGTAAAGAAACGTTATTTAAGTATATATCTACATATTATATGATAAAATAGGAAGTTAAGTTTCCGTTAAAAGAACGAGCGCCAGGAAGATGGCACACGCGAATGTCAGCGGTAAATAATCACGGATCTCAAGGGAGATTTCCCGTTGACAATCAGCGAACCGTCAACGCGTATGGACTATATTAAATCGACGATCTTTTTTTTTCTCTCCGTTCATTCTCCTTTCCTTTAAGATGTCCTTCTCTCTCTCTCTCTCTCTCTCTCTCTCTCTCTTTTTTATTTTTTTTTTTTATTTTTTTTTTTATCCAGAAAGAATGCGAACTGACGAAGATGGCACATTAATTTCACGATTTAATCTCATAAGAGATGACTCTAGCTTTACTATCATATCTTTATCAGACCTTAAGGAAACATTTACCACAACATGTACATATGTCTATTTATATATGTACATGTGTGTCTCAAGTGAAATGTTACAAATAATTCTCATAATGATCTCATTTGTCTAGATATATAAATAAGTAATATTAAATTAATTGATCGTTTAATCTAAAATAAAAAAGAAGAAAATAAAATTATTACAATATGATAGTTTTCAATTATCAATTAATATTATATTAATAAAACGCAATTATTAATATAACAATTGAAATATATAAACGATAATTTCGTTTAATATACTTTCGATGAAATAAGATATAAATTTTATTAAGAACCATTTATAACGTCTTAAGTAAAAGATATTATACACATAGACACACACACACACACACACACACGCAGAAATGTATATGTGTACACGTATATAATAAAAGATTCGTATCTTCTTCTCGATCGTATTTTATCTCTCGTTCGTGCGGAACCTCTCGAACGGAATTAATCTCGAATGGACCACCCGATGGATGCTGCATTTATCTTTTCGTTCTTTCGACGATCTAACGTACGATAAGAAGGACAAAGAGACATGCAAACATCCTACCTAGCAGAGGATATCCCATTTTAACGGATCATTAGAGACTAGATACTAAATTGGATTTCTTTTCCTTTTTTTCTTTTTTTCTTTTTTTCTATTTTCTTCCTTTTTTTTTCTTTTTTCTTTCTTTTACTTTTAACGACAGATTCGCGTTAAATTGCCAACCAAAGGAAATGATGCCACTCTGGATAAGGTGGATCGCGTGCTAGGAACGATCTCGTGGAATTCACAGGATCGATATCAAAGAGAAAGAGAGAGAGAGAGAGAGAGAGAGAGAGAATCCTATTGGTCGAGAGCGTTAAGCCGGTAAATGGCATACTAAATCTTCGTGTGTACTTCTAGTTTCTCGGGAATAATTGAAAAGGATTAAAGAGCGATAAGCTTTTCTCTTTCATCCGCATACGGTCAACAACGTTCGTTCCTACGTCGTATTTCGTGACTTCTTTTTTCTTTTTTCTTTTTTTTTTTCTTCTTTTTTTTATCCTCTTCTAAGGAAGTCATTTCGAACCGAACCCGTGAAGATCGAAATCGTTTTTACGCGAGATCGGCTTTGGAAGGAAACGTAATTATGACAAACGAGGATTATGACAGTTTTTATTCGTTGTCTTTTTATTATTATTATTATTATTTTTTTTTTTTTTTTTTTTCTTTTTCGTCTTTGAAAAATTATCTGTCATAATGCTTTATCGATTCTTATATTCATTATCGTATCTTATCGATTGAAGAGTAGAAAGGAGAATGACAGGAAGATGTTCATTAAATGAATTGCCCAAGGCCTTAAGTAAATCTTGAAGGTGGAGGTCCATCGTTAACGCTTGCTCAAGAGTAAGACCACCGACGGTATAAACTCGAGCGTTTTATGGATTCCACAGCATGGACGGCCATAAGTGTAACGGTCTTCGAACGCAATGGTGAGAGCCAAAGAGGTACGGTTACCGTTGCGCGGTCCACAAACTCCGACTAGCCGATATCCTCTTTTAGTGAATTGAGTACATCGCAATATCTCTTTCTTTCTCACTGCTCTTTTATTTCCTTTTATCTCTTGCCACTAACTTCGTCCTTTTTTTTGTTTTCTTTTTTTGTTTTTTTTTTTTTTTTTTTTTTTTTTTTTTTTTTTGTATCCTACTTATGTCATCTCGCTAATTTTATGATTATCGTCAGGAGGCAATAAATCATTTTCAATTCAAGCCAAATAACACCCCGTAGATATATATTATGTCGTACTTGTAAATAATAATTGAATGGAATTATCGAATGGTCATATGGAACGACGGTGAAAATGATTGCAAACTGTGTCGGTTCAACATCTGTAGCACGATGGGATCGCTTTTACCGTTATCCTTCTTCGTAAATACGTATAATGAAGAGTTGCACGCGAACATAGTACGTGCAGAGGTCAGTTGGACGAAAGCACCTAATGTCACCGTATCTTTTGAACTTTCCGCGTATCGATTTTAGCGAGATCGAGAGGGGAGTACCGTTATTGGTATTACATGATACTTTTCCAATTCTTTTGGAATTTGCAAATAATTTGATTGTACCGTTCTACGATATAAGGAAGAGAATATCAAAGCAATATTTATTACATTAGAGGAAGTATGTTATATCAATATAAATTATTTCAAGTTGCATTTATTAGTTATATGAATTTTTTCTCTTTCTTTTTAAACGTTTCAATATACGAAAATATCGTTCGATAATATGAAGTAGAGAAAAAAGAAAAATAATATTTATTATATTAGAAAGAGTATGCTATCTAAATGTAAATTAAGATATACATATAAGTTTAAGATTATTTTACATTTATCTTGTAGATAAGTTGTACTTGTAGATCGACTTTTTTTCAGTACGTACATGTGTATATATATATATATATATATAGTCTTGAACATATCGTTGAACAAACATTGGTATGTAATTTAAGCCATGATTTAAAAATTAAAATGATATCTCAATGATTTTCACTGAAATGATCGATAAAATTATCGAAGTATACATTGTGAAAGAAAGAGAAAACACGAGCGCGCGCGAGATAGAGAGAGAGAAAGAGAAAGAGAGAAAGAAAAGTCAACATCCTGTATTCTGATGAAATAGTAACACAAAGCCAAACGTGTGGATTCTCTATTCTATCTATTTTCTATCATTACTCTTATCCTTTACACAGAGCTACTACCTAAGACGAAGGATACTCGTACGTCAGACTGATCTGATATCCGCTTCCAACGAGCATCTGAGATTAGAGTACACTGAACACTAGGATGTACATACTCACATACATACATACATGCATACATGCCTTTAGATATATATATATATAAGAAATACATACCCTTTCCTGACTCTCTCTTTCTCTCTCTCTCTCTCTCTCTCTCTCTCTCTCTCTCTCTCTCTCTCTCTCTCTCTCTCTCTCTTTCTCCGTATCTTCATGTTCGATAGCAGATTACAATGTTCAGCCAGCAAGTTCCTTTGCTTGTAATTGCCCACTGAATTCCCAATTTTTTTTTTTTTTTTTAATCCCTAAAAAAAATTACTATCCCTAAGAAGACAATTAACTCGAACAATTAAATTACACGTGGAACACTATTCATTTCCTTCTTTTCTAAATCTTTTCCTAAAAATAAATTATCTTTAATCTATGATAATAATGAATACTAAAAGTAAATAAGATTATGTAGGTATTATCGTAACGTTAAATTTAATATATTTAATGAACCTTAATATGGAAGACACAGCTCGAAGTTGAATTTCTCGATAGGGATGATTTACTGGTATGATCGAAATACCAAGGAAGATACTTGTTATCGAGTTACACGCTCTCTACGGTTATTAGATATACGTGGTATTAGATAACCACATGTATTCCCATTTCAATGTTTTTAGTTATCATTGAGATTCGTGCACATATATATATGTATATATATATATATATATATATATATATATATATATATATTTTTTTTTTATATGAGCTTTTCGTTTATCTATTAAAAGACCGGCGATTAGAATTAGCGATGAATTTGTAGCCCGTTACTACTTCCGCGAACATTTGCATTGACAATTGGAAAAGGAAAATCGTATAATCATTCGATTTTATCGACTCGATATCGCGACGAGTCGAAAGTAGTAAGCAATTATAAGAACCGTTTGTCGGTCGATTTCGAATGAAGGGAAAAAGAAAAAAAGAAAATAAGAGAAAGGATGCGGGTGGCCAAGGTCTCCGATCTTTGAACAGGATAGAGAAGAGAAAGATACTCGTTCGAAAGAGGTCAAAGGTATTTTATCACGACAGCTGTCTTCTTCGTCCTCTTTCTCTCTCTCTCTCTCTCTCTCTCTATCTATCTATCTATCTATCTCTTTCTTTTTCTTTTTCTCTCTATAGTCTATCTTTGATCTCGTTTCTCAAACGTGTTTAGATTACAATTTACCAATCGAAGATACTTCTATCATTTATTTCCCTGATGATCTTTTCGAACGTAAAATATAGATGAAAATTTTGAGTATGTATCAATGCCGATATGACGTAAGCATGAATTATCCAAGCTATGAAATAACTCAACGCTCGTTTTCTTACTTATATCGAGGAAGTAGTTACAAAGCGTGCCAAGTGTTTGGTAATGAGCCGGTGTCGTCTCTCTTCCTTACGAGTTCGTTCGCCCTTACGCACCTTCTACGATATAGGTATATATATATATATGTATATATATATATATATATACGCTCGAGTGGTCACGCGTGTAGAGAGCCTTGACCTGCCACCGAGTGCTCTCTCTCTCTCTTTCTTTTTTTTTTTCTCTATCTATCCCTCTTGTTTTTTCTCTTACATCCAAACTGATACGGATAATAAACGTGCACGCGACGAATCCTTTCTCATTACTAGGATTACTATGGGAATGAAGATAAAGGCTAAAGAAATGAGTTTGGGTCTTATCTTTGACTCACTTTCGGCAGGTGTAAAGTTCCTAGGTCCGTACCTGCATTATTCTAGCGACCCACTGTTACGATGGGACCTGTGGGAACAGCTAGGATATTTAAGATATTTATCTCCTTTCTCTTCTTCTCTCTTTTTCTATATATAAATATATATATGTACACTTATACCTTGATCTCATTCTTGAACTTATCACGAATTCTTTTCTCTTTCAGGAAGAACGAAGAAGATCGTTCGTTTAGAAAAATCTTTTGAATAATCGAGATCAAAGATTTGTTCTGACGAAGATATAAATATATCGAGAATTTGTTGTAACTCGTTTGATCTAAAAAAAAAAAAAAAAAGAAAAAAAGAAAAAAAGAAAAATAAAAAAACGAAAATAAAAAGGAAAAGAAAAATGAAAGAAAAGGGAAGTAGTTCAGGCGAAAAAGGAAAAGGTTGTATATTAAAAATTCAAAATTAATATGCAAAAACAGATCGTTAGGATGTATAATTTATCAAAGACTAGAGACACAAATGGGTCTTGTTTTATAATGTATTATTCTTTTCTGTTGATCTTAAGAAGGATGTAGTTTGTACGGGAAGAAAAATTTTAGATACTTCAGATTAAAGATCAAAGATAGATAGAGATGTTGACGTTAATTTATCGAAGATCATGGACGAATAGCTCAAGTATCGAGTACGGAAACGTGTAACATCTCCTTCTCCTTCATGGAAGCGTAGCGAAGAGAGTCTTGGTCAGGGCCGTAGTCAGACCGAGGTCAACGTCCAGGCGGCGCCTGTAAGATCCACGGTCAGCAGCAGGAACGACGGATAGTGGGGCAGGTCGTGTTTTTAACGTCGAGAAAACGAAAAGCAAGAGAAGGAAGGTAGGAAAAGATACGGAAAGGCATCGGACTCGGTTCGCTTCGAATGCTTACTTCTCGCTAACATGCGAATCCATCTTCTTTTCATTGGCTTCTATAGAAAGGTATTTCGTACCTCGTTAGCCGTCCTAATTCCTTCGTTAGTTTTCTATGCCATTTGAAAGTTAGTTATAATGATAAACAAATCATCATTAGAATTAGAAATATCGAGAATAGAGAGATATTAATCTTTAAAGTATAGCCTCGTTTACTCTTATTCTTTATCATCTTGTTCGTTATTACCATCGACGATAACGATTTGTAATATTGATTAAGGAAACAAAAAAAATAAATCTAGTCGAAGAAAGACGACGACGATGATGACAATAATGATGATGATGATGATGATGATGACGATGACGATGATGATGACGACGACGATGATGATGATGATGATGATGATGATGATGATGATGATGATGATGATGATGACGAGG
>NC_062193.1:8494387-8506887 GCF_912470025.1 Vespa velutina
TCGGCCTTTATCCTCCCCTTTTTTTATCTCCCTCCAATATCTTCTTTTTCTGCTTCCTTCTCCTCATCCTTCGATCTTGCAACAGATACTCGACATAATATCCGACGCCATGGTCAAGCTGTAATCATTATAGGCTAGCCTTTACTGTCGCTGTTACCTTCTTCCTCGTAACGATTTTCAAATCACTCTCCTTTTTCCTTGTTGTATTTCTCTTTATCGTCGTCGTCATCATCATCATCATCATCATCATCATCAGCAGCAGCAACAGCAGCAGCAGCAGCAGCAGCAGCAGCAGCAGCAGTAGCAGCAGCAGCAGCAGCAGCAGCATCAGCAGCAGTAGCAGCAACAGCAACAGCAGCATCATCAACAGCAATGGCAACAACAGTGTTTTTACTTTACTTTTAAGAATTTTTCATTCGTCAACGTTTTTCTGAACAAAGTACCCTTTGTTGCTAAGCTGGTCGCCTTGAAAGAGAGTAGAGTCCCTTAACAAGTCCACGTAGAGTCCAGCCATGATCGCTTATATGTCCGGTATTACGAACGTTTACGTTGCGACCGCAACTTTGCTAATGAACGAGATGCTCTCGCTTACGGCAACCGCTTACGAACCAGAGTGAGAACCATCATGCAAAAGCCTCTACTTATTACCTGCTAAAGAACTCCAAGACACCGTTCAAATCGCTAAGAGCAGTACCATAGAAAATGGACGATCGAAATCAGTACCAGTGGTTATTGTTCGAGGCTAAACGTCTAACTGTAGCGTTTTATGTGCCAAACGCATACGTACCTTCGTGCATTCTATGCAAATGAAGTTCCCATTGATTCTAAGGACCATGTGGTGTCTTTGACTATTCCTAGGATATCGGATGAATCATTCGATCATTGTTTACGAACAACCAAATGAATAAGATTCGTCTTATTATTTATCCGATCAATTTATAGATCCTAAAACAAGTTCATGGATATCAATCAACCTGTCATATTATTTTAAATTAAATAAAATTAGTGATCTTGATGATTATCAAGTGACACGCCTAAAACTCAACGATGACGATTTTTATTTCATAATTTTACGAATTCTCCTTTCAAGCTCATCATACATAAGTACCTACATAAGCGCCTAAAAAACGCGTTCGAATTAACAGTACTACTCGGTTATTACTCGAGGTTAAGTGTCTAACCGCGTATATGATTCTTTCGTTACTTTACGATCTTCTTTAAGACGAATTGAATAATATTCATGATCTAGACTAGGGTTAAAGAATATTATCCAAGAGTAGTGGTTATTTAACGAGAGTACTCGAGAGAAAATGAAAGATAAGGAGGAGAATAAGTTGGAGTATAGGTTTTCACATGGTAAAACATTTTCCCTTTGAAGAATGTAACAGGCTAGAAGTCGTTCAAACTCTTGGTTCCTGTTCTCAGCTAGCTGACGTATACTCTAATCAGTAAGAGTTATTTGCATTTAGTAGGAATGCCTGAAGACTTTTTAAAGATTTTTTGCGGTATCTTAAAAGTTTCTAGCGTTTAATCGATCACATTTATCGTTAAAAAAGTGTCTCTTCGTTAAGAGAAAATAATATAAAATTGACAAATAATCCTCTTCAAATGAACGTATATACATATTTATATACGAGAAATTAAATCGATCGAATTGGTTTTAGAATTATACAAAAGAGAGAGCAAGAGACGTTAAAAATCTTTGCGTCATCGTTAACTTGTTAAGTACCACAAATCGATTTAACACAAATCGATTTATTCATTTGACAATTGATTTCTTGAACTTATCAATCTTATGAATATCTGATGTCTGATGTCTGAAACTTACAGGAATCATAAATATTATCTTTCAATAATAATAATATATATTAACTTTGATTGATGTAATGTTTAATTAAATGAATTGATGTCGTAACAAAGAAAAAAAAAAAAGGAAAAGAAAAAGAAAATAGAAAAGGATAACCCCAGCGATATGACGAATAAATGAAAAACAATTATACAATCAATAAATCTAATTCGTTAATAATTTTCACAAATTTTAGCAGAATAAAAGAACTAAAGGATTTAAACTATGGAAGAAATTTTTTAATATTTAAAAATATTAAACGGTTTAACGATATTGTATAAAGTATTTTTTTTTTTCTTCTTTTTCTTTTTTCTGTTTTTTTTTGTTTTTTTTTTGTTTTTTAGACGAGAAGAATCTTTTCAATGTTACAAAAGAAAAAATTGTAAAAGCGCATTAATAAGTAAAGTCTGCAAAATCATGTTTGGATCATTACTGGATCATATTATAAGTAACGTGGCATTCAACAACGTTAATAGACGAAAATTGTTCGTTGATCGTGAGGAAGCCAAACGAATTAACATGTAAAGGTTGATTTGATAAGGTAGCACCAATGTTGCATGCATAGAATAGCTTGAGATATCGTTGGATCTACGTCGGATAAAATGAATCGATCTTTTCCGTCGAAAGTTTCCACGCTCTTGATTAAATTATAAGCGTCGGTTACTATATTACACCTGAAATGCATGTTGGCTGTTGAGCCTCTGAAACGGCACTTATTCCCGGAAGCTTTAGTAGATAAAAAAAAAAAAGAAAAAAAAAAAGGATTCATGAGAGGAACGTGTATCCTTACGAAGAAAAGCATAGATAATCGAAAGTCAAGAAGATAGAAAGAACTTTGGACTTCCTTTCTTAACTTATCAAGGAATTTTTTCTTTTCTTTTTTCTTCTTTTTTTTTTTTCTTCCTTTCTTTACTTTTGCTCTTCGTAGTCCCGATTGGTTCCAGATCGCAAACGAAAAGCGATTGTCGAGTCATGTCAAAGCGAGAGTCCAATCATTTTTCTTTTCGATACCTCGTTCGATGAGCACGCGATTCATATTTCTAAAGCTTTCATCGAGTATTATTGTTGTTGTTATTATTATTATTATTATTATTTTTACTATTATAATCATCATCATTATCATTATTATTATTATTATTATTATTATTAGTATTATTATTAGTATTATTATTATTATTATTATTATTATTATTATTATTAGTGGTGATGATGATTTCTTTCGGTAGATCGATTCGGTTCGCTCGATTCATTTTGACGTCGTTAGTAAAAGATTACTGCGAGAAGAATCGTCAGAAAAAGAGAAACCAATTTAGCAATCTACTCTTTTTCTTTCAAGAAACATTCAAACTATACCTTACACCCTCGTACATTGTCTGGAGTATATAACTCATCTTAACTCATGAACATAAGTGCCTACAATTTGTAGGGTCTTGCAAATGTGATCCGGCTCAGCTTACTTTGTAAATTATTTCGTTCGATTATCGGATTAACTCGAAGAAAATGTTTATATTTTCTCATAATAATTTCTCTCTCTCTCTTTCTCTCTCTCTTTATATATATATATATATATATTCCACGATGATGGATCTAAGTCGATTATCCGAGAAAAATTCATTTTCCTTTTCTGTCCATTTACACCTTGAGGATTTCACTAGAATCATTTTAACTTGTATCCAATGAAAATAATCATCGACAAGCAACAGTTCTTGTAGAATAATCCACCCCCGTTTGGAATCCCCATGCTAATCATATAATCACTATACTTTAGCCCGAGAGGCATCGTCTATTGCGTGCGAGAACCAATCAGGTATCAGGCAGCTTTCTACTCCTGAGGGTTCATGGTCGGTCAAGGACTCTATCTCTCTCTCTTTCTCTCTCTCTCTCTCTCTCTCTCTCTCTCTCTCTCCTCCTCCTCTTCCTCTTCTTTCTCTCTTTATTTCTTTCTTGATTTTCAAAGGCGCACCAATGAAGCGTACCGGACGACGAAAGGATCAAAGAGGATTCGAGCTTCTTCTTCGTCTTCGTCTTCATTTTCTTCTTTTCCTCCTTCATCTCAATTCCTAGGTACGTCTGTTAATCTTAGACGAAGCTCCTCACCGACAGTAATTATAGTTATTACTCATTAGGTCATAAATTACAAGTGTTTTCAAGGTCGAATGACTTGTCTACGATATCTCATGGATAATTCAGTTCAGTTCCCAGGTTTATTCTTAAAAAGGATTATCGGGAAGCTTTTCGATTAGAATCGAATTTAATTATCATTAAGAAGAAAAAGATTCTTCTTTCATCGACTTTATACTCTTGAGTACAATTTATATTTAAATGTATACCTATTTTGTATCGTTCGTTTTAAAAGGATTTCCAAATGCTTCCCATCCATTCGTCCTTTTCCCCTTTTCCAAGAGTTGTCTCGTGACTGAAATTACTTAATAACACGTTCGAAGATAATACATTCTCGCGTGTTTCACCCAAAAGCATCTTAATTTTCTTCTCCCAAATGATCGAACGATTTAACGCAAAGAACTTTTTTCTTTCTTCCTTTCCTTTTTTAACTTCTTAAAGAGCCATCACCTTTCGAGAAGGTCCTCGACTTTCGAAGCTGCCCTTCAGAAAGGTATAATAATATTTATAAACACGGTTAGTCAAAGTCTCGTATTTATTTTTATTCCCTATTCATTCTCCCTTTTCATTCTCTCGCATGCTTTCATCGATGTCTTCTTATCTCGACGAGTTTGAAGACGATTTCTCTCCTTGCGTGGTCTTTCTCCTTTACCAAAGGGTTCTATTTATAGAGGGATACAGCGGCAGCAACGATGGTAACTCCGGTAGAACCAGGATCGTATCATCAAGAGGCAGAAACATAGGGCCGAGAGAGGTAGCATAAAGCGAGCATGAAAATGACTTGGACGAGGTATACCTTAAAAGGCGCGTGCTCGTACTGCATGGCTATGCTTCGTAGGAACGTAAAAGAACGAGAAAATCTCTCTCTCTCTCTCTCTCTCTCTCTCTATCTATCTATCTCTCCGGAAGTCACTTATGTATTATTCGTTCCTTTCTATCCATTAGTTTCTATCCTTCTACGGTGCTTTCAAAGAAACTCTCATAATATTCAGCTCAAATGCGATATTCTCCAGCATGCAGTCGTTTCTGCCTCTTTCGATTAATTTGAAATGTCCGCCCAAACGATCTATCGGTTAGACGTTTGAATAGACCATTTGAAGAACCTCAGAGAGATAGAGAGAGAGAGAGAGAGAGAGAGAGAGAAAGATAGATGTGTTAATTTATTCTTACGTGAACGTTCACGCTCGGTAAAACCGGGATAGAATTTGCGAAAGGACACGTTCCCTTTCTGTGAGATTCCATTCTCATTGATTCGTAAAGTATATCGAAAGGAAGATGCACGCGAGAACGCTTTCGTGCCATAAAAGGAAAGGGAAAAGGGACTATCATAAAGACGACGACGAAGAAGAAGAATTGTCATGCAATTTCACGACTCAAGCTGCGTGCCTTAAATCCTTTATATTTATTTATACGTAAATATCTATGTATATGTATTTATTAGATCGTGATATGCAAGAAATCCTTCGGAAATCAATTATCCCAATATCTCTGTGGAAGATAATAACCTTAAAGAAATGAGATTCATAAGGACGTTATTTAAAATATATAGTATAATCGAGGAAGCAAATGTATCTTGATTGAATGCTTAATTTTTCTCGATCGTTCGTTTATCGTAAAGATTAAAACCCGAAGAATGACGAACATCCGAAGAAAGAATTCTTAGTATTCGTGAATAGATTATTCCGTATCATTGTGAATGAAACGATCAAGATTATTATACTAGACGCATGAAATTTTATTCAATATTGGGAAAAAAATTGAAAGTGAAAAGATCCAATGAATTTTGTTGTTAATTTAAAAATACGAAAATTTATTGATAAAATAGATTTGATATTAACATATAGATCGATAGTATATATATATATATTTACACGAATATATTATACCTATATATATATATATATATCTATAAACGCGCAAAGTTTCCCACAAGTAGCCGATTAATGCTAAACTTTTTGGTTCAGTGAACCGTACTGATTTACTTCACCAGCTACGGATTATTCAGGATACGTTTTTACGTCGGGTTAAGATAATAATCAGAGCAAGGAACTCCGTCTGCATATACATACGTATGTATCCACGTAAGTAAGTTCGATCGGACGCATCCATGGCATGTGGTCATAGTGATGAAGAATATGTCGCGGAAATCACTTTGACTTGCTTCTTTGTATTCCTTTCATACTCCTACTGTTCCTCCTTCTTTTTCTTCTCCCACTCTTCCTACTCTTTCTTTTCCTTCTCTTCTTCTTCTTCTTCTTCTTTCTTCATCAGCTGAACTTCAACGTTAATATACAATTCCATCTTCTTATAATTATTTATCAATTAACGCAATTAGAGATACCACGTATATTCTACAATATTTATCGTAAATTTTATTAATTCATTTTCACTTTTTTTTTATCCTCCGATCATCGAGTAAAAAAAGCTTTCTCAATTTTTGTTTTCTTTCTTTCGAAAAATCTGAAGAATTCTTAAAAAGTTCATTTAAATTATTGTTTTCTATATTTTCTTACGTATCGTTTTTCTATCTCCTCTCCTTCTTCCTCTCCCTCCCTCTTTCCCTCTTTCTCTCTCTCTCTTTATCCGTTTCTTCTATCTGTTTCTTACACATGGAAGACGAATAGTTTAGACTAACCGGCATGTTAATGCCATATGTCTTCCATCGATCGTTCTTCACCGTGATATTTGCTAGTCTTTAAATTGGTACAACATGGTCAGGAACGCCTCGATCATGGTACGTGAGGAGAATCCTTTCCGCGACGTAATCCACGAAATAATTGGCTCGTACAGAATCGTCCTAACGCATGGATAAAGAAAGAGAAAAAAAATGAGAAGAAGATACAAGCTGGTAGAGACCGAGGGCTCTTCGGATCAACCGGTACGACGTTCATTTTTCACGATTCGTTCGCGATGTGTTCACGATGTTCAACGTGGGCCCGTCGTCTGAGGTCGTTAGGTCGACTGTTAACTTTACAACGTGCCTACCTTCACGCGCTTTAGACGCGATAGAACGAACTAGGTATATGCTGCTATTCCCAAGTAGTATTGCTATTGCTATTGCTGCTGTTGCTGTTGCTGTTGCTGTTGCTGTTGCTGCTGCTGCTATTGCTGTTACTGGTGCTGTTGCTGTTGCAGTTGCTGCTCCTTCTTCTTCTTCTTTAGCTCCTACTTCGTCCTACTCCTACTGCTGCGGAATTCAATGAAGATCTGACTTACAGATTCGTACGTCGGTATATATCGAGTTTACCCATAAGGTTCCGTTCGTCGGCCTACCGTCGTCTAGAGGTATTTCAGTTGAAAGTTTTTCAGGCTACGCCTCTTCCTTTCCGATTCTTACGGTACTTTATAATTATCGGATAATCGTTCGAACTATAGCATTATCCGATATATTTTATACCTATGTAAGTATCTACCTCGATTAATGACCTCCATTCCAATCGTGTCGATTAATCGATAAAAACAAGATAAAAAGAAAATGATCATGGATTAATGGTACCGTTAAATGAATAATTTTATTATTGAATAGTAATAGTTGATCCTTGAAATTTGTCACCCTTTATTATAATCGATATATTATGACATTTAGCATCGTTCTCGATTTTAAACGTTTTTCTTCAAATGAATTCTAACGTTGATTATTTCCATAATGTTTTCTTCTTAATGAATGAAAACTGACTGCTCGATAGACGATGTAATATCCTATCAAACGGTCCCGTCGAATCGTCCGATCGTCCTATCCTCTGATATTAGAATTCTTTCGATTGCGATTTACCTGGTCGAATAACAGTTTCTCCACTTTTGTAAAGAAAATAACATGCTACACAATATTTAAGTTGTTCGAGGAGATCGACGCAGTTGGGTCGAAGGTCAGTCACGTTGGGAATCGGGTGATGATTGAAAAATTCAATCTATCGTCCTTCTTTTTCGTCTTGATCGTCGTGATAGGCGATATAAAAGTTTTATATCGATAAAATACGTAGGTGCATTTATTAAATGAGAATCTTTTTAACGTTCATTCTTATTATAAGCATCATAGAACGAATATATAAAGTATATGTACTAAGCTGACCGATGGAATATTATAATAATATACGTTACAGATATTCTCTCTCAAACTCGTTAATTTCAAGATTATATATAATAACAAATTATTTTTTCTTATATACATTATATTTAATTATATTCGTTATATATAAAAATTCGAAGTTGAGAAATTATTAAAATATTAAATCGCAAAATTGCAAGTCCATATATTCATATACATACAGACACATGTATTCATATCATTTATATAATAGTAATATAAATATATACATATAATTATGCCATTACATACATTTAGATAAGTTGAAAAGTACTAATCATTATAATATAACTTTATAGAATTTCATAGAAAACTCTATAACGATCATTGAAACGTTTGAATAAATAAAAAGAAAAAACGGTGATAAATTTAGCTCTGTTTACGATAAAAAAGAGAATTATCTTCCTTATAGTATCTTCGATTTAACGTTCTCAAAATTTCCGTCGTATCGAGTCAAGAATGATTACCAATTGTACGTCCTCTCAGAGAAAATATTCAACGTTTTATATCTTTCCTTATCGTTTAAGTTAATCTTTAATATTTTTTCTAATAATATATCAAACAATTTTCCCACGTACGTAAAGTAATAAACAAGTATCTATCCATATTAGGTAATAGAAATACGAAGAAGAGAGAGAGAGAGAGAGAGAGAGAGAGAGAGAGAAAAAGAGGGAGAGAGTCCGTAACAAATATCGTTCGTGCAAGTATGATGTTTTAACCGCGTAATAAGAGGAAAAAGCGATGGAGGCAAAGTAGAAGTAGAAGTAGAAGAAGTAGAAGAAGGAGAAAAAGAAAGAAGAAGAAGAAGAAAAAAAAAGAGAATCCTCCTCACGGTGGAATGAGGAAATTACGAGCGAGGAGGAAGCAACGAGGAGAGGCTCGGATGTCACCACCGGCTGGTCCACGTCAGGCATATCAGGGGAACGGGACGACACGCTTCGCGGATGTTGCACTGTTGCTCGAGCTTAGGCTTGCAGGCACGTTTTCTTCGTTGGTACCTACCTACCTGCCGTATACCTGCACCTGATACATACGCACCGAGATACATGTCATTTAGACAAGGATATACGTATCCAACTGGGAGGTCTCTGACCTTTCTCATTGGAGAACTTCCAGCAGAAGAAATGTATTCTCAGTCTCTTTCTATCACACGCATATATAAGATCCGTTCTTTCCTTTCTTTTTTTCTTTTATCCTTTTCTTCTTCTCTCGACGAGAGCAAAAAACTTTTTCTAGATGATCGTCCATTTCCTAAGGACAATTACGATTTTAAAATATGCCTTGTGAGAAACTTCGAATTAGATAGATGTGGATATATGTATTATACAATATATGTAATATATTTATATGGAATATTATGGTTGCTTAAAGTGACCCATACTCGATCTGTCCGAGGATGTTCCTGTAGGACACACGATACTATCCCAACTCGTTAAGAACGATTTCCCAGTCACGAAATACCGATAACTTCCTGAAATGGGATCTTGGAAGTTTCACGGTTACGTGTAGATAATATCGATTCACCGTACGCGAATCGTGAGGAATGAAGAGGATATTTTTCCGAGGTTTCCTTCTTCCTTCATTCCTTCTTAATTAGCGCCGTTCATCATCACTAGTTTTGTAATATTTTAAATCATCAATAAAAGCACAAGGATATATTCTTGAATGATGAACTGATGAACGAAGTCTCGTTTTAAAGATAAAGATTCAATCGAGGACATGGCTTTTACGAACTCTTCAAAAAGATTTATTTTCTTTTTTGAAAACAAAAGGAAAAAATAAATAAATAATAAGATCTATCATCGATTTAGCGATCTGTTGATTTTACCGGTTTGTTTCATTATTTAGGAATTGAAATTTTTACACGTCGAGAAAGGAATTCTTTTCCTTTATATGCGGAGTAGAATCTCTTTCCTCTCTCGTACAGATAGGAAGAACATTCGCGCGCGTGTTACTTCCCACAGAGGTAACCACATGAATGGTTCCGTGAACGCGATTAAGTCCATTTTAAAGTTCGAAATTCGAAAAACGCGACCAGCTAACGTGTTCAATAATGATTACAAAAATTTCCGATGTTTCGAATGTTATATATATATATATATATAGTACGCATATAATAATAAGAATGATGACGAGAATAAGAATAAGAAAGAGAAATACGTATGTATTTATATTACATAAAATAATATTTGATATACAAGTATTCACTAATATTCACATCAATTATATTTATTATCCTTTATGTATTTATATCCTAAAATAAATACGTACCGGTGTCGTTGCATCGTATCTGTTATGAATTACTATGACACAGGGTACATCGCCATTGAAGAAGGATATAAATGTGATATAAATAAAGATAAACGATATAAATAAAGAGAATGAAAAGTGTGAGTTCACAGGTTATTAAAACTATCTATTCTAACGCATACTAATTCAATCATTATGTTATATCCAAGAGAAATATAACCCTACACAAGAGTCATACGATAGACGCATGACTAAGACATTGTTACTCGTTTGCTCTCGTAATTCATATATATCTTTCGTACTCGTTGTTGTAGTTACACACGCTTCGAGCGAAAGGTGATGAACTGGCATAATAAGGAAATTCTATAAACAGGAAGAAGAAGAAGAAGAAGAAGAAGAAGAAGAAGAGGAGGATCTTCAGATAAAAATTTCTCTTTAGTATGTATATAGGCAAGTTGTATTAATACCTTTTAAAATGTTCAAACAAATCATCGAACAAACGATGTTGGACCAATATAAATGCATCTCTTTCTCTCTTTCTCTTATGGACTGTTCAAGGTCGTTCAAGGTCGGCCGAGAGAAGCGCAAGGTCCTTGGACTCGAGAGAGAAGCTCGTAACACGAACTGGTCTTAACATCAGTTTACGATGATTCAAGAGAGAAAGAGAGAGAGAGAGAGAGAGAGAGAGAGAGAGAGAGAGAGAGAGAGAGAGAGAGAGAGAGAGAGAGAGGAAAAGATAGAAAGAGAGAAAGAGAAGTATGAAAAAAGAGAGAAAAGAAAAGGCGTTAGAGATAGATCGTAGAAACACGAAAGCTTTTTCTCTTCCTCTTTCGATCGTCCAGGAATGATCGTTCTTTCTGTTCACCATTTACCATCTCTATCTCTCTCTCTCTCTCTCTCTCTCTCTCTTCTGTAAGAAGATAGGGGGAGATACATAGAACGGCCTCACGACTAATAATAAAAGCCGTCCTCGTACATATTACAGTCGACTAGCGTGGTTCACGCACGAACGGCCACCGTAAAGAGTTCCTCTCTCTCTCCGGAATCCGGTCGTCGTATTCCTCATCCTTATCTTCTTCCTTTACTCCTTTTTCTTCTTCTTTCTCGTTGTAGCCGCGAGAAAATCGTTTCGAATTGCCGCCAAGATCAGTCTATACTTGTCTCAGATATATAGAGAGAAAGAGAGAGAGAGAGAGAGAGAGAGAGAGAAAGAAGGGGCTAGGGAGAAGGAGTCATGTAATGGTCGGACTGAGGGCTACGTGCCGTTCGATCGAGGTCACCGATTTCGGCTTTTTTCTCAGCTATATCTCAAAGTGGTCGCTACGTGAGTTTCTTAATTATTTGATTATCGCAGGGAACGCGCGCGACCACAACGAATTCAGTACCGTAATTTCTTCGTCCTTTTATTCAAAGAAAAAGAGATAAAAGAACCTGTCTCTCTCTCTCTCTCTCTCTCTCTCTCTCTCTCTCTCTCTCTGATAGCATAGTAGATTTGTGTGTACATATTTGTGTTTATATTCGTATGGGAATGTTTCGTCCTTCTGTGTGGACAGGTAAAGGTATGTATATACATATGTAAGTAAACGCAAACGTACGGGCATGTTAGTTAGACGAGCGGTACAAGAGCTGTACATGCCCTGTTCCCTCAATTAATAAAAGTACTGCAAAAAACGGGATCAGCATGGTAATTAAAGCGAGATACGGAAGCCACGTTGATTCTCCCGCGAATCAAGGAAGTTAAAAGAGAGAGAGAAAAAGAAAGAGAGAGCCAGGAGGAGGGAGAGAAAGAGAGACAGGAGGATAGTATGGGAGAGAACCAGTGGACACTGGTCACGCTTCGCGCCTCGCGATTTAACTCGGTTCTGGGCGACGTGTTCACATGAAGAGAGAGAGAGAGAGAGAAAGAGAGAGAGAGAGAGAGAGAGAGAGAGAGAGAGAGAAGGAGAAATAAAATGTAAAGGAGCCGGTAAGTCGGATAATGACGAAGTCAATGTATAAGAAATGGTGTTCTCTTTCTCGCTTGATTTGCATTCTCGATCTAACATTAGTTCTTCGTAAGAGATAAAAATTTTCAACAGATAGGAATTGTATGTAGATAGGTATATTATATATGTGTTTATCCGTATAATACTCATACATCCTAACGTATTTATACATTCGAATGGAAAATAAAAATGATGCCTTTTATACGTTTATTCA
>NC_062193.1:8509387-8534387 GCF_912470025.1 Vespa velutina
AATACATACGGACAGTTAGTCGACCTCTTAATACAAGACGCGTCGGGCCCACCACTCTCCTTTGGTCGGTGGGACGAGAGACGAGGAAATCTTTTTTTTTCTCTTTTTGTTTCTTTTTTTTTGTGCGTGTTTTTTTTCTGTGGGGTTTTTTTTTTTTTTTTGCTTTTTCTTTTTTTCCTTTTTTTTTTTTTTTTTTTTTTCAAATACAAATCGTCGCACGGTCAATCGTTACAAACTGTTGGAACACTTTAAAATCCTTGCTTATTCAGCGAACGTACTTACTTAGTATCTTACAAGATGTTCTTCTTTTTTATCTATAATTTTTTTTTTCTTTTTTTTTTTTTTTTTTTTTTTTTTTTTTTCTTTTTTTTATCTTCCTTTAATATTTACGAATTCAATGTATCCAACGTATGATTTATTTGTTTTATCGAACTATTTGAAATATAAGCATATTATATTAATGAACATTGAAGTAGAAGTTATATGTTAATGATTTCTTTCTCTCTCTTCGTTTTTCACGAAGTTCAATAAAAAAAAAAAAAAAAAAAAAAAAAAAAGGAATAAAAAGAGAAAAAAGAAAGAAAGAAAACGTAATAGTTATATACGTTATATATTGTATTAAATTACGAGAATTAAATTACGTTAAACGTTAATACGTTGTAATAACGTAATGATATTGCGTAAATAGATTTTTTACCTGTAAAAATATCTATTATGATAGATTAAAAAGTATATTAGATAGATTATTAAGTATACGCAAACGTTCGCTAAATGTACATAGGATTTAAACGTAGGTGTGTTTATCGATCTACGAGCGTAACGAGATCGTGTTAGAGAATCTCCATGTAACGTAGTACAATCTTTACATGTAACGGCGATATAAACCAGTATCGGCACCTTCCGCGAGATAATCGACGTTCAAGACTTGGCGATAAACGTTACGTCGCTTAGTCCCTTTAATCTTATACCTCTCAGCAATTTAAGGAGGTTGTTTAATGTTTCCGTGGAAATGTGAAAGGATAGAGAAAGAAAGAAAGAAAGAGAGAGAGAGAGAGAGAGAGAGAGAGAGAGAGAGAGAGAGATAGATAGAGTGAGCTTCGAATCGCTGATGTATCATCAAGAAAAGGGCTTCAGGTCCCATTACATCTGACTTCTGGTCACGGTATTAAGACAACCATTGCGGAGATCTTTACGTAGAAAGGAACGGCAAAGGCAACGGCATTGCTCGAGTATAAGCCGGATTAATCTCCAGCAATTTATGTGGCATTATTCGCCAATCTTCCGGTACGTGAACGACCATTAACCGGCGGATAAATATACAGCGAAGGAAAAGAAAATCCAAGAAGTTGAAAGAACAGTGTAGAAACAACAAGAGTGAAAGAAAGAGACAGATAATGAAAGAGAAAAAGAATCAGAGAGAGAGAGAGAGAGAGAGAGAGAGAGAATGACATAGGTTTAGAAACTCTCGAAAAGTAAATTCTCTTCCGTCGTTGGTGTCTCATTAAAATCGTTTAGAATTTGAAATGATTATGCGTTTTAATATGAAAATGTAACGAATTGCATTCGTCCAAATCAATTATCCTGTAAAATTTCTTTATCTTCGTCTTTCTTTTCTTTTCTTTCTTTCTTTCTTTTTTTTTTTTTTTTTTTTTATTATTACTTTTTATGAGAAAAAGAACGTAAGTTATTTGTTTGTTATCGGTTATAAACGAAAAAAATATGACGAACATAGAGAAATATTCATAGTTTCGTTGGATTCAGTAAGCGGAACGACGAAACTCGTGGGTAGCCGATCCCGTTGCCGTAGTTGAACGGATATCAACGCTTTGTGTCTCTTCCTTGAACGGAGAATCCTCGCGTGTCAAACGTTTTAGATAAAATATCTACCATGATTGTATCGTAATGTTTCTTTTTTAAAAATGTGAAAAAAAGTGTCGATAGATCGGAAGTTCGAGTCGAGTTGTACCGTTCGATACATTTCGATTTTTTTTTTTTTTTTTTTTTACTTTTTTTCCTTTTCTTTTCTTTTCCTTTTTTCTGTTTATTATTATTATCATTATTATCCCAGGATAATTCGTAATTCAAATGTTAGGATTACCTTCAATAAGATCAACGAGTAGTATTTTAATCAAGTGTATTTATATATATATATATATATATATATATATACGTATAATAAGATTTTAGATAACGTTGGACAAAATTTAGATTGAAAATAATGATTTCCATTTGTTTTGTATTTTTAATCAATAGATATATATCTCATATATTGTCGTTGTCGCGACATAGTATTCACGTATAATCGATCGATTAAATGATACAACCGATAATTTATTTACTTTCGTATTTGACGTTCGTCGAATTCCGAAAGGTTATTTTTACTTTCGCTTCTTCATCCAAATCGTAGAAAAAATTTTTATCGTTACCACGATCCTCAAAGTTCGCGGAAGAAAGAATGAAAAACTTACTGGAGGAGGATTTCGCTAGAAGCGGAAAGGATCGATGAGAATAAAGCCGAGAATGGAGAAAGAGAGGCGAGATATTGCAAGATCGTTTTCAAGATTACGGAGTAGATATCCATGAGAGTATGGTTGTTATTTTTCTTGGATGATACTCAGGCGATTCTGTCGTTTCACGCTAAATTCTTCGTAAATCTTTTATCTCTCCCTCTCTCTCTCTCTCTCTCTCTCTCTCCCTCCCTCCCTCTTTCTCTCTCTCTTATTTTTTCTCAACTCTAGATTACCTTTCTTCGTAAAACACGTATATCTTTTTTATTCATCTTCATTAACTTCTTTTTTACTCAAACATTCATTCCATTATCATTCCATAATCATTCATCCTTATTCCGTAATAAAAGAGAATATAATTGACGATTATATTAAAAGTAGGATAAATATCTGGAATGAAAGATTTTAATTTAATCATAGCAAGAGCCGAGACAAAACAAAATCAATAGAAATTTATCTAAGTATATTATCGAGGGCTCGCGAATCGAGAACTCTTCGATCGAATGTAGAACATTGCTACAGTGGGGTACAGTTACCTTGACACCGGAGAGTATATCCTTGCGGATCATACGGATTATGGGATGTAAATGGGGTCGCATGGAGCCATTACGACAACAACCATGAATGCTTACCGTATTTGAATCTTTGCCGTCATTTTATACATCACTGGAACCGACATTTTCTTCTTCGAAGATCACTACGAGTATAATCAAAAACCATGATAAAAAGTATTTACTTTACGCAATATCTATACGATGTTTACGTTCGTTGAGATAGTGTTCTCGTTTACCAAAAAGATAAATTAAAAAAAGAAAGAAAGAGAGAGAAAAAGAAAAGAGAGAAAAAAGAAGAAGAGTAAATTCCAAAAGCAAATTCCTCGATATAAGTTTTCTAAGAATGCTCGTGACGATAATTAATTTAATAATTAAAATGCGTCGTCGTTTTGTTTTTGGCTTTTTTATAAACTCGACCAAGTTATATTGCAATAAACAAATGAATCTGAACGAATGATCGGTCAAATGATATATATATATATATATATATATATATATATATATATATATATATATATATATATATATAGCGCACACACACACATACAAATAAATAAATATATCTTTCTTTACTATCATCATCATTATGACAATAATAAATCAAGGAACGATTTTCCTAGGAGTTATTACTCGACTTGTCACGATCATTGCTAGCAATACTTTACGATACACTATGCAAACGACGAAAGCATTCTATCAAGTATGTTTAATAGTTCCTAAGTATTTTCCGTTATAAAGTGAATGATTATCTGTTTCGACCTTTCTCAAAATGTCTTTTATTTTTATCAGGAGGTTGTTTGTTGTCGTTGTTGTTGTTGTCGTTGTTGTTGTTGTTGTTGTTTTTGTTTTTACTATCGTTGGTCTTGTTACTCAGAGGAGAAAAAAAGATTGAGAAATAAATAGTCGAACACGGTGCGACAAGTCGATTGACAAATTAAAACCAATCTTTTGTCGGTTGAACGATCCTCTTGTTAGCGGAACGCAATATCGGAAGTTTAACTTTGGTGACCTCGTTAAAACATTTATGGTGGCTATTATAACGGTTATATTCATAGGTCTTTCTCTCTTTCTCCATAATAGTGCACACCCGGACTCGTGGAATGGTCATAAGGATCGAATGGAAAATGCGTGTCGAGTTACAAATCCAGTAGAGATTTAAATGTTACAAATGATTAATCACGTCAAGAATGTAAAAGCGAGGGAGTACAACGGATATTCGATATATTATCTTAAAACCTCTTACCATTAATCGGTTAAATATGATAACAAATCTCAAGATTTCTACGTAGAGATTCTTCCTCTTCTTCTTCTTCTTCTTCTTCTTTTTTTTTTTTATCATAAATCAAAGAATTCCATTCGTTCAATTTTATTTACCTTTGATCGATGTAACATATACCATTGGTAATAACAACGTCAATTCATTTATCAAATTTTAATTATAATCCGACTTATTTAATATTTACAATTTTTATAATTATTTAAAATAAAAAGTTCATTCAATAAAGTAAACAAATGAATTTCCATTGCTATCAATGATCTATGATGTACTTATTTAGCAAATATTTTTTCACAAAAATATTAATTGCTATATAGTCAATTGTCTATAAAATATTTGTTTGTTTATATTTTCAAAGGATCATCCTGAGATTGCGAAAATGAATTTAATTACAATTCATGATTATATTTGAACAGTTAAATTTGTAAATAGGTAAGTAGAAAAACAGAAAAGAAAGAAAAGAAAAGAAAAGAAAAGAAAAGAAGAGAAGAGAAGAGAAGAGAAAAAAAGAAACACGAAACACAGTAGGTAGAAATCTCGTGCTGGCTTATTTATCGAGTCTCTCGTTACGTTGAAAATCCCTTAATGATGCACGCATAACCGTAACCGACGTTTGTGAAGCAAATATCCCGCGAGTTCTCGATGGGTAATAAGTCCTTTTTACGCAAAACGTTGAAGCCTCGATGAAAGGAAGGAAAAAGAGGAAGAGGAAGAGAGAGAGAGAGAGAGAGAGAGAGAGAGAGAGAAAGAGAGAGAAGGGATAATAATGTTTGAGGTCATGTAATTAGCCTTTGAACCGCAACGAATATATACCTTGTTAATTTAATGATTTCTTCTAACCAAGAAATATGGCGTCAAATTAGAAAATTCGATCGAGTTGGATCATAGCTGTTGCTGTTGTTGTTGTTGTTATTTTTTTTTTTTTCTTTCTCTAAGAATGATATATAGGTATATTGAATTTTTATTATTTATTATATCAGTATCTCTCTTTTTCTTTTTTTCCCGTCTTTCTTCGTGTTGGTAATCACGATCTCCATCCACGCAGAAATGGCAATCACTCTTAATTTACATACTCGTTTACCAGCAACTTCTCCACTCACTCTTTTTCTCTCTATTTCTTTCTCTCTCTTCTTTCGCGATAGTAGTTGGAGTTAATTCTTTGGAAAAATTTTGTAAAACGAAATGAAACTCCTGACGGTAGGGATATCTACTTATGCGGGCCGCCCGCGACGATGAGTTAACGTTTGTTAAAAATTCTTAGAGTCTTTTTTAGCTATTGTGCGACAGACACATACCGGTCGGTATGCTTGTCCAATTCTTGTAGCCGATTAGTCAAGGGGAACTCATGAACGTGCGAGCGTGTTACACCGCAGCATGTGGTGCATGAATAGTTATGAGAAATACGTGTACTTTTTTTGCGTGTGAACACAGTGATCGCCAATTCACGAAAAACTGTAAACGATGTTCCTCGGAATATTAATTTTCTTTCTTAGGAAAAAAAAAAAAAAAAAAAAAAAAAAAAAAAAAGAAGAAGAAGAAAAAAAAGAAAGTAAAAGAAAAGAGAGAAGAAATGAAGAAAACAATTGATATAATTCTTTTCTTATTTTAATCGTATCTTGAACGTTGATCATTCTTTTACCAATGAAAAATCAATAAATTAAGTTTATTGATATCTCTAAATAAGAATTTTTCGATGGAAAATTTCAAAGAATTGGCCACCACTGACGATGGTTTTTGTACGTACGACGGATCTACCTCATGTATTTGATCGGTTTAGCAAAGGATTATTTCTTTTGAAAAGGATCCACAGACTCGGATCTCATTCTTCGTGACGTCGAGACAGTGAGAGAGAAAGAGAGAGAGAGAGAGAGAGAGATAGCTTACACCACTACCTATTTTGAATCAAATCATTGCGTGGTCGCGTGTGTGCGTTCATCGAGTTGTTATACAAAAGGGGACGAGCGTACCGTGGAAAATTATGCGAGTGTACGAAGGAATTGCAAGTAAGTGCCCAGTAATGGACAGGTACATACTATTTCACGAGATTCTACGCATCGCGAGACTTGTTTCGCTTAAGAAAAACTCCCGATTTCGAGTATATCGAACTTTGTTATCTTTATAATCCTATGTAATACTACCATTAAATGGCATTAAACTTTAACGTTATAATATTATTTGATAAGGGTTATAAAGAAAAAGAAAAAAAAAAAAAAAAAAAACAGGACAAACTTCTTCAATTCTATCTGATTTTCTTTTATCCGATAAAAAATCAATTCGGTTATACAATTTAAGATAGAAAATATATTTCTTTCTAAGATGACACCAATAACGGTTCATAATATTTTATGTAAGCTAATCATTATATGCATATACATTTATACACACACATGTATGTATGTATGTATGTATGTATGTATGTATATAAAAACGTGTGTACGGTTTACGTGCGTAGATTTATGTGTATATTTTTTATATGAACTCCTTGCCTAATCGACATCGACATCTTAATGGGCCGCGTAAATTCGTAGGACGGGTACCAGCCACGAAAGTTGTTTATTTTACGCTATACCTCACGAGCGCATCATTTTTATAAGTACCATTATGTGGAGACCGTATCCGTAGGGCAGCTTTATTAGCGAGCTATCCGAGCACGCATCTATACCAGCCACGATCATTTTCTCAAGAACCTGTCAATTATTTAGATTTATGATACTTCTCTCTTTCTCTCTTTCTTTCTTTCTCACTCAGTCTTTCTCTCTCTCTCTCTCTTTTTCTCTTTCTCTTTCTCTTTCTCTTTTCAACAGTATTATTATAGCATACTTACATATTTTTCTTATGCCATGAACTCTCGACGAACGTAATCGCAATATCATGGTAAGTTTATCAATATTTTTCTGATATTTTCAGGGAGGATGGAGTTACTTTCGGTCAAGTATACATAGAGAGAGAGAGAGAGAGAGAGAGAGAGAGACAAGTTAAAGCAAGGTCTGGCATAACTTTTTATCGGGCGATGACAAATCGATATTACTCACGCCATCTTGCATTTAGACCGGTTCTTCACTCGGACGATTCTCTCTCGGTTCGTTCCCTCTTAATTAATTCCCGCGCGCTCCGCTATAATCAATTTTCTGTCTTCTTCGAACTATACTAGCTATATGTATATATCTGTATGTAGATATAGATTGATACACAAATACATAGTTAACATAGTTAACATAGTGAGCTTTCCGCGTGCCGTAATATTGATAAAAAGAAAAAGAAAAAGAAAAAGGGACATAACAGGAGTAGTAGCATCTGTTGGAGTAGTTTGAATGATCGATATTTCTTCCTTATATGTTGTCTTATTCTATGTTTGCAAATTTTTATCCATGATAAATCAGAATTCTCTTCCGAGAAGAAACGTGTGTGTGCTCTCGTTTGAGAATTATCAAGTATCGAAGGTGTAATTCGTAAATCTACTAAGAACTCGAAAGCGGTACATCGTCAAAGAATTCCACTTTATAAGTTTTCCTTTTAGCTTTTATGTGAAGATACATAGAAGCTGAGTGGAAGATCTATCTACATGGAACATCCAGACCTTCTTGGCTTGCTTCATATGTAAATCTCGAGCCATGAGAGGGCGAAGAGCCCGTTATTAACGGAGCGAAGATGCTCGGGTTACACATATACATACATATATATATATATATACATACATACATATATAGAGATTCATACATATGCTAACACATTCCCAATTTTTTTTTTGTTTTTTCATCTTTTTCTTGAAACAACTTTACGGCTAGTCTTTCGTCGGCTCGAAAATATTTCGATGATCGTCTTAACAGATACGAATCGAACGAAAGATATGAATCAAAGAAGAAGAAGAAGAAGAAGAAGAAGAAGAAGAAGAAGAAGAAGAATGTTTTTATTATATTTAATCCTTTTTATTACTGGCATTATAATAATATCTATTTCTTCTTAGAACTCATGAATCATAATATCACAGGTGACATTTCATTTAATTAATTAAAACAAATTAATAAGAAACAGTTGTATATAAAAGTAGATATATGCGTGTATGTTAATTTTATAGATAACCTGATACATCGAAAGTATAAAGAAATATCATATCGAAGTTGTAAGAAGACAAATTAGGAAAATGATTAGAGTATACTATAAAGTATTATGATAAATATTTAATATACAAATAAATAAATGAACAGAAGAGAGAAAGAGAAAGAGGGAGTGAGGGGCAGGCAGAGAGAAAGAGAGAGAGAGAGAGAGAGAGAGGAGGGGGGAGGGGGGGGTGATGCAAGGTAGGCGACCTTGAATATAAACGTTCAAGGCCACCCTTTCACTCGTAAGCTTTTACATCGAGCTTCACGATCTTACATTACCTTTTATTCTCGACAATCCTGGCACGATCCTTGGAAAAATAACAGGCCTGCGTGTACGTTTTAATGATGCTAAGAATAATGGGCCCTGGGAGCCCTTCCGTAAGGGATCTTTACATCTTCTTCGTTCTCTCGTTGTGGCTAATTAACGACTGGTAAGGAACGTGGATGGGAGGATACGCAGGAAGGAGAAAAGAATGAGAGGGGACGCGGAGGGGGTAGGGTGTCGAAGGGGGTGGTGATGGGCTCGGGGATTGGCGAATAGATTAATAGAGTCAAAGAAAAGAAATGAAAGAAAAGCAAAAGAAAAGAAGGAGAAAAGAAGAAGAAAAGAAGAAGAAGGAGAAAAAAGCTATTGGTAATTTTTCTTGTCTTTACTTGTCGTGGTCAACGGTAGTCCATTATCTATCCTCTTCTATCGTTAAGTTGCTCGCATGCTTCGAAAGTTCCGCACAATGTCCGCGGAAATAGCGGCGAGTGCTCCAGTCGTCGCCTTGTTCGGTCGTACTTCGGTACGGCAAGCGCCACGTTTCCCAGGCGCTGTTGAAAAGAAAGGAGAATTAGAGAAGAAGGAAACGAAACGAGGAGGAAAGCATGTTCCTTGATATTGCTCCGTGGAGAAAGAAATTTCTGGTTTTGTTCACCGGAAAACAATCTCACTTGTCTTAGGTTTCTTTTCTCTTATTTCGATGTTTCGCTTAGGTTTACTCGGTTACGTGTTCAATTAAAATACTCCTACACGCTCGATAAATAATCAAATGAGAAACGTACTTATATATATATATATATATATATAATTAACGATGCAATCGAATATATCATATTATTATAATATTGTATAATATATTGAAAATAATTTTTACATTTTTCCGGAATACTTTAACGTTTCTATTGTAGATCTATCGTATTAATTATGTAATTAAATGAAAATGGTAAAAACAAAACGATAATTACAATGTGATCGTATTTAATGAATTCATAAATGTAAACGTTTCTTACGATTTTATTGTAGGCTGAGTTAAAACGAGAACAAAGGACAAATTCACGATTTTCTTTTAATATTCCATATGTTCGAACTTTTTCTAAATAATAGTAAGAATTTAAAAAAGTTTTCAATCATCAGGCGTACATATACATACACATGCATATATATACATATATATATATATGTATATATATGTATGTAATTACAAAAACATGATCAGAGGAATGATGCCGAAGTCGGTTATTGAATAATTAAATTGAACATTTTTTTTGTATGGCATGCGCTTGAGCACCGCTGTCTGGTCGTGTCGTCGAGATAACAGTAGTACGTTCTGGGCGTGTACGCACAATTTCCCAAGAGACCTGGCCAAGTATGCGAATAGTATAGTCCCCTTGTTGTTATAGTTACACGATGTGAAGTCAAAATCAAATCCGCGAATTTAAAATTCGTTCGGTACCGTTCGAAATTCAAAGTAATAGTCGGATTCAAGTAATAATGATCGGTTTCGTGAATTTCTTATTAATACTTCATATTTAAAAAATTTCTTTTGAATTTAGATATATCAATATATCAATTATATTTCGTATGAAAAATTTATTAAAAAATTTTATCAAAATTAAATACAAACATCGATATAATGATATCTTTCAGCGACATTTTATGCACATTGACAATTTAATTAGATCACCGTTACATTGACATATTCCTTTCTATAATTATAATTTTTCTATTGTATTTTTTATATTAAATTCAATTAATTATTTCATTTCTAATGATTGATTAAATAAACTGCACGAACGTATTATTTAAAAGGATATCTTTCAGCGCCATTTTTGTCATTGACAATAAACGTAATATATCGTTGCGAGAACATTGACGGGTTTCTTATTAAAATCCAAATTTTTCCATTCTACAAGGACTTATTGAACTTATATAATTTGCTTCGATCGACGAATAAATAATTTTTATTAAAAAAAAAAAAAAAAAGAAAAAAAAAAAAAGAGGATATATCGGTCTAGCATCATTTTTTCTTCGGGAACTCATCAGGTCGGTAAGATAATTTGTAAACGTCGCATTTACCGTTTCAACGTCGTGCGTAAATATCAAAATTAGTTTCTAGTATATATTTATTTATTAAGCAAAGCACGTGCAAAGCAAGAACTACGGAATATTTTTTTCATGCGTTTTCCGCACGTACGAAAGATAATCGATTCCGCTTCGTTGTCTTCTCATTCGTGTACGGAAAATCGTCAATGAAAAATTTCTCTATTCGTGATAAGTATGATCGAACCGTTATATATATATATATATATATAAGGTTCGAGCTAAAGATACTTTCTTACTTTCTACGACTTAACTTAAGTATTATATTTTTTACTAGATAAAAAGAACCTCTTCTAAGCTCGTTTTCGTTGTGCATCAACCGTGAGACTCATTAATTCATAGGATAAAGGTAACGTTAAAGGAGAAAGGGGGAGGGAGAGAGAAAGAGATAGGAAAAAAAAGATGAGGAGGAAGAAGAAGAAGAAGAAGCTGTACAAAAAAAAAAAAAAAAGAACTGTATAATATTCGAAGAAGTCTCGGACTAACTGTATTTCTCATTAGCGTAACAGCAATGTAGAAATGATATCTCGTCTGGTAAATTCATAGGCAAAAATATTTCACTCGTTATAAGCAATCTAAAAACATTTATATAGATTTATATGTATATAGATTATATAATTTAGAAAAATTTGATATTACACGCTCGTTAATGTTTATTATTTTTTTATTCTTTACTTTCACTATATCTAATCGTAAATGTCACTTATCATTTGTTTTCACTTAATAATTATTATCAAACAAATATCAAATGTATCATAGAAAAGAAATAAAATGAAATAAGAACGTAGAAACAATTAAGATTTGGATAATTTTGAACGAATAGTTTTTGTTTTTCTTTTCTTTTCTCTTCAACAGAAAGAGACAGAAAAAAAGAGAGAGAGAGAGAGAGAGAGACAGGTAGAATGCTACTAGTATTATTTGCAAGTAGTAGGAGCAATGATTTTGCACGCGTTTAGTGCTCATTAGTATGCTCATGGTTTGTTCAACGCCACGCGGGACAAAGAAAGCGTGACGAAGTCGTAAGAGAAAGAAAGAAAGAAAGAAATGAATGCTGGACACCTGCTACGTGTCATGGGCCAGCAATTAGAATACATGTCCATGGGAAAAAGTTAGTAAAAAAAAAGAATTTATATATCTGCTACAATATTATTCATCCTTGTCTATTCTTTTAAAACAAACATATATTTTATATTTTACTTTGTCTTCGAAAGTTATCTTAAATGTTGAAATAAAACTTTCCCTTCTGTCGAATTAGATTTTATATCTTATTTATTGTACACGTCAGTTAAATAATCATTTATTTATCTTGGCACGATTTTAAACAGAAAAATATACGTGATAAAAAAAAAATATATATATATATATATATATATATATATATATTTACTAATTAATTATGTAATACAACCATTAATGTAAATTAAAAGTTATTTCGCTATAAGACGATATATTTAATGTCAACGAATTTATTTATAATTCCTTAAAGAAGAAATATAACTTTATATTATATATTATTATATATTTATATATAAATATATATTTTAAATCGATAAAAAGAAAAAGTATGGCAATTATTAACACGAAATGTCTGTTCGATCGATATTATCAATTAATTTACAATATGGCGTCTCTTTAAATAGAAATTTAATTTTGCAGTTTAAAAAAAAAAAAGGATAAAGAAATTATTCTAAGGATGTATCATTAAGAAACAGGGTGACGTGTGACGAATATGGAATTCGTATGTCGTACATATCATCTTGATATGGCAATTTAACGAGAATTACTATATAATTGGAAAAATTCAATAAAGACGCGCCAGATATTGTTATTTCTTTTTCTGTCTCCTTTCTCTCTAGTTGCGTGCCACGTATATTTATTTCTCGCATGGAAAACTTTTAGTTCATTACACCATCATTATCGAATCGAATTATCCAAGAGGATTTATAATCACGTCTATAAAAAGGTGTAATTATAATTAGCATTATTGAACGCACGGAATCCACGTTTGCGCTCGTTAGAGAAAGAAAAAAAGGAGATAGAGAGAAGACAGTCATAAGAAAATTGCATGGTGTGTGAAAGAGAAGACGATATTTCACGGGATTCTCTTCTTCTCTCTCTCTCTCTCTCTCTCAAACTCTCCTCTCGTTTCTTCCCACGCAGGAAACTGTTGTAAAATTCACTGCGGCAATAAATAAAAGAAGTGCCACAAAAGCGTCCAACGGGGACGTAAAGCGTGTCACTGGTTCTCTCTTTCTCTTCGTACATTTATTTATATAAGTTCCTTCGTTACTTGCACTTGCAATTAACTTTAGTAGTTTTCGTCCTCCTTCTCGCAAACGTTATCACGTAAATTTCATCTCTGAAGGAATAATAGAATGAAATGAAATTTATTATGTTATAACGTGACGTAAGGGAAAAAAGAAAGAAAAAAAAGGAACAAAGCAATTCTATTGTTTACAATGATACAGATATTATCCAATAAGAATTCCCCAGTGAGTTTAACGTAACAATTCTTTTCCTTTTGAGAATACATTTTTTATTCGTCATTTTACAGCATTCAAAGATTTCGTGGCAAGTGAATTAATCGTGACGTAAGCTTGAACTACGAAGCTTCGAATAGTACACAGTTATACGAAGGTAGTTCAACCGTTGCTTCAAAGATTATCCAGAGATTCCTGAAATCTCGTAAAACGTACGGTAGCAGGTGTTCGTTCGAAGTCAACGGATTTTCTTTCTCTCTCTCTCTGTCTCTTTCTCTTCTCTTTTATTCATAAGTACCATTCGTTTATTTTCTTTTTTGTTTCTTTCTGTCGGTGAACTCACGTTCGATAGGATACGTAGTAAGTACGTGTAAACGTCTCGAAAATGTCTTTGAAGAATTCTCGCAAATAAGTATTAACTCTAAGTTCTATCTTTTCAAACGGAATCGATTCCTATCCGATAGAGGTAACCGAGCTAGAGGTAAATAATTTCGTACGAATAGAGAGATAATGAACGGCATTAAAGTGCGTATACTCGTTCGAAGGATCTCTTGTAATCCGATTTGCTTCCGCGAAGCAACATCGACGCTGTGATTTACGACTTTTCGCTCGGGTAAATGCACTCTTTATAAGAACTTACATTCATACGTGAGTTACTTGGGATGAGCCAAATAAAGTGTTACGAGCTGTTATCCACCGGAACTTATTAGAAATAGTGGTTTCAAATTGATTTCTTTTTCCTTTTTTCTTTTTCTTTTTCTTTTTCTTTTTCTTTTTTTCTTCCAGAGTCTAGAAAGAAAATAAGTTATTTTATTTTATTCGATAGCAATGTAAAAATGTAAACGCCGTGCATTCCATTAAAAAAAAAAAAAAAAGAAAAAAAAAAGAGAGGAAAAAAAAGTGAGATCACTGTTTTACCTTTAATTGGAAATTTATTTACGCTGATATATCTCTTTTAATCCTCAAAATAATTATTCTTACATTCCGTTTGAATTGAAAAAAGGAAAAAAAAAAGAAAAAAAAAAGAAAAAGATACATAAAATAACATGTAATAGTTTCTTTGGATCATCTTATGTTTGATTAATATCGATAGTATTTAGTGCGAGTTCATTCGATCGATAGGAACAACGGTAAAATTTCTAATATTACTTCTAACGTCACTATTAATCATGGAATTTATTAGCGCATTTTTTTGAAAATATTTTCGATCTACGTATCGTATGATCTTGTCGTGCATGACGAACGTATTTTTCGAATGAGTTACTTCTCATAAATGTCAAGTCGCGTTCTAATCAAGGTCGACGGCCTAATATCCGTCCAACCGACGATGACCCTCGATGAATGTTGACGTTGGAAGTCAAAAAAGGAAAACATAAGAAAAGGAAGTGCTTGCCTCTCTAGCTAAAAGAGAATATAGGTCAGTGGTACTGACTGTTATAATTGCGTTCACTATGTCAATCGATTGTCTGACGATTTCATTAGAGACAAAGTTGATTAATCATTTTAGGGCGCGTTTCCTGTTCAAAACGAAGATATCGATAATTCATTTAATTACAATAGAATCTGTAAATTGTTATATAAAGATATAAAACAGTAATTTGTATCTATTATTATAAAGTTTTATTGGAATAATTACATAAATATAAATATACATGTTTAAGAATAATTGAAACAATAATCTAACGTTGGCAATTAAGATTTAATGCTTCGGCTATTTTTACGGAATTCAGTCTAATTAGTAGAAATTTATGAAGCAAATTCTTCTCGAAGTTATCGACCGTCCGTATTGTTCAACGAGTTCCCATTGAAGAATCGGTAGATGTAGAAAATTCGGTCAGCTTTCAAATGTTATAAAATGCATCGTGATTGAATATTAACCAATGTAACTCCGTTATCATTGTAAAGAATAATCATTGCTACAAATGTTAAGTTCAATGACGTCTCGTCGTGCTTGTTTAGAAATTCCATGTGACATCTTATAAAATATAAAATTGTTGTCACGACGTTTACGATCTATATGCCCGTGAAATCTTTTCAAATAAACTCGTTATGTGATAATCGATTAAGATAAGGATTTTGTGAATGTGTATTGGGATAAATCGGTGACTAGTAAAAATATATATAAGTAAAAGAGAAAGAGACAGACAGAAGACAGAACATGCTCACGCATCTTACGTCAACGGCAATGACTAACGGTAATAATCTCCAAGGCTGTGTAACGCCAGGGAGACCAGTCAAGTTCAAGATCCCAAGGCTCGATGATGCGAGCTGATGAAATAACAAGGAGAAAAGTTGGAGGAGAGCGAGAAGGAACAACAAGTACGCTCTGATACATCTGTAGATCTATAGGAAGAAACCGAGTGACCGAAATAAAGATGACCATTCAGAAATAGACAGAGTGAGCTTCTGTATTCGCACTTACTTATGTCCACTATAATAAATTTATTTGCATTTGAATTGATTTATATTTTTTGCTCATACACATTCTAACAGTTTATATATCAGATCGAATAAATCTCTATCTTTCTTCATCCAGAACGTAGGATATTCTTTTAAATTGTTATAAGCGACGTCTTTAAAATTATATTGAGATTATTTCGATGGAACTTTTTTTGAATCACATAAAATAACTGTATCAATTACAAGGAAAAAATGAAATAATATAATTCTATTTTTTTTTTTTTTTTTTTTTTTTTTTTGAATATTCATAAACTTTGTAATATTATATATTGTAGAACGTTATTATCATATAATTTAGTACACATTAATTATATCAATATATAAAATGTAGAAAACTAAATAAATATATATATTGTAAGAGAATACATGCATTTTTTTTTCAATTTTACCATCTCAATAAATTCAACTCTTACCATTCCAACGATTTTACATGCCACCACCTGATAAGTTATATTCTTCTATTGGAAAATTCAAATTATGGACGACGTAGACAATTTTTCCCGCAAATCTGGATTTGTATCAGGATCACACGATCCACGAAGAGGTGACACGATCTCGCATGCCACCTCCTGATAAGTTATATTCTCCTATTCGAAAATTCAAATTACGAATGGCGCAGAAAAATTTTCCCGCAAATCTGGATTTATATCACATAATGCACAAAGTTGTGGCATGCGAAATTGTGCCATTGGTTTTATAGTTTTATTTTATCATTAGAAATTTTACAATGCTATGATAAAATAAAGGTAAAAATGTAAGTTGTAAATGTAAAAATTTTAGTTGATCTTCTTCAACCATGTACAAGGAATTTTGTGATAGCACATAACAAAAAGCTTAAATCCAAAAGCATATAGGTTCTGTCAACAAATAAAATAAGTTATATTATTATTTCATAAACGTACAATGTTTATATATATATATATATACATATATATATATATATATATATATACACCATTACCTGTTAAGTAGTACGTGCTTTCTAATTATTTGTCATATAATCGTTTGAATTGCCTTTATTTGGAATTGTAATAAAAAATAAACTTGTCGCACATTTTAATATTATAAAAAATGTAATTTTATTCTTTAAGACGACACCGAAAGAAAATTTAACTATAAAGAAAATAGTCTATAAAAAAAAACAGTACGTTCGATTTATATGCATATATCTGATTATCTGATATTTTCCTTAAGTATTGGAATATGCAAAAACATTTTTTTTACATTTTTAATACTTAGAGGAATTATCGCGCGTATACATTTAAACTGAAGAATAAATATATATATATATATATATATATATATATATATAAATATATATATGTATATATACTGTATATATAATTTCAGTATAAGATTTAAGAAATCACGAAGGTGCTGTAAGTTATGACCGCTTAAGTTATGATCACCTAAAGTTATATCATCATGTAACACAATGACTATACTTTTTATTTAAAATTATATTACGAAGTACATTTATATACATAAAAAATGTATAGCTATTGCATTAAACTTATGCTTTAAAGACATCATATTCGCATCCATGTAACAATATTTTCTTATAACGGTTATCTTCATGTTATATTCTGCATTTAATGTAGCGTAATATCACTTATATCTAATTTGTATCGCTCCGTTATAAATGATACAGGAATGTTATCGGTTTCTTCTCCTATCGAACAAAAACTTTCACAGAATTTTGAATGATTTATGTAATGAATAATTTATCAAATAATAGAATAAAATTGTGTCAATATAAGATCAATCAAAAGTACAGAGAAAAAAGAAAAGCAAAGAAAAGAAAAGAAAAGAAAAGAAAAGAAAGGAAAAGAAAAAGAAAAAGAAGGACACAGGACATCTTTGCATCATTAACACCGGCCATAAGTGTAGTACATATTCTGTAGGCCTACGACGAAAATTAAATTTCTCGTCGCGATTAATTTATATTGTACAAAAAGTTCGAGTTTCGCACCTGCATCGCCGCTATGATTGCTTTAACAATCACAACAAGTCGGTCATTCGACTCGTTCTTAAATTATAAATAGTTAAATACACTTGTCTATATTTATATAAGATTATTTACCATAATGTTACAATAAAATCAATTCGATCATCCATTCGAATGATATACACTTAAAACCGACCTTCTTACAAAAATCATTATAAGTTTTCATTGGTTAGATTGTTATCGTAAAATGATGTACACACACATAGGCTGGGCTCGTATTGAAAATACACTGCAAATGAACTTTTCAATAATTCAACATTGCTCTTGTTCCTCTTTCATTTGTGTAAATTTCTAGGGACAACATTTAACAAACACTTGAGATTCTTGCGATAAACGATATATCCACTTTTTTTTTTTGTTCATCGTGAGATATACAGCTATACAACGTATATATATATATATATATGTATGTATGTATGTATGTATATATATATATATATACTTTATATATATATCTCATATAATATATATATATTCTTTTTTTTTTATTTTGTTTGTATGCCAAACACTTTACATATACAATATATTCTTCTAATTCGTTCTTTTTATTATATCAATAAATGTTCTTAAATTCATCTCTGCTTTCGTAAAATGCATGACACAAAAATAAATGCTTGTATCTGAAGTATATTTTTCTCTTATCCTCCTTCTGTCGTCTCTCCGCCATTTTCTCTCTCTCTCTCTCTCTCTCTCTCTCTCTCTCTCACTTCTAGCTCTTACTAACTCTCAGACATTCTTCTCTCTAACATTCTCTCTAACTCTCCCGCATTCCACGGCAACGTTACACCCTTCATTAACACCATACGTTAATAAACCTTTTTACAAAATATCACAAAAATCACACCAGCCTTTGTCCGTAATAAGAAATGAAATCATCGTGAATGGTTCTTTCAACATTGACAAAATACAAAGGACAATCTAATACATATATATACTATATATATATATATATATTTTTCTTTTCAAATATCTAACATCATTAAATTTGTAACAGATTACGGGATCGGTAATATTACATCGGTGCATCCTTTGCATGCTCGAGAGAGAGAGAAAAAAAACAAAACAAAAGAATAGAAAAAAACAAAAAGAAAAAAAAACGAAAACTCCGTTAAACGTTCTACATTATGCCATGTGTTCAATTTGGCAGTGTCTCCCATGACAATGTTTATTATATACGGCAAGAATAAAATACATGAAACGTTAAGAAAACACACGCGCAACTTGTACCGTTATTATATCCAATGAAATGTTACTTATTTTTTTTCTTTCTTTCTTTCTTTTTTGTTTTTTGTTTTTTTTTTGTTTTTTTTTTTGTTTTAATTATATTCTCAAGAAATTCATCTATCATGCAAAACTTGCTTTACAAATATTATCTTAAAGCGAAAAATTTAATCAATCCAACGATAAGAGAGAGAGAGAGAGAGAGAGAAAGAGAGAGAGAGAGAGAGTGAGACGTCGGACGATCAAAAATTGTTAAAAAAAAAAAAAAATTGTTTGTGCGTAATAAACCTTCTCTCGATCGTACATTGAAATACACTGATCGTGCAAAATGTAATATATCTTTGAAAGGAGAAAAGAACTTTTATAAAAAATTCATCAACGAAGTTCTCGTCTATCTTCATCATAATTGTTTTCAAATATAAACCACTAAGAGGATATCTCATTCCAACGAGCACGCTAAAAATGCACTTCTTCATTAATCCTCTATAATTTAAGTTTTCTTTGTTTTACAAATAAAATTATTATCTAACGTGAAACTTAATAACATTATATTAAACTTAGACTAAAGAGATATTAAGTTTAACGATACGAACTTTATATTGATTGTGACTTGTGACGAAAAAAAAAAAAAAAAAAAAAAAAAAAAAAAAAACAAAATAAAAATAATATTTAACAAATACAATGTTTCACCTCGAACTAACATATTAATTTATAGAGGATTATCAGCTACCATTCTTAATCTCACCCGTTGTGTTACATAAATAATACAAAAATCTTTTCATGTCATTTATCATAAAACACTACCGTTCACGAGGACTTCCGGGCTGTGCCATGACAGCTTTTTCTTCGTAAATAAGAATGTTTTTTAAACAGAATTAAAATCATATATGTATGTAGGTGAAAACAAAGCGCCAGTGACCAGCACAACGCACGTAGTATATCTTTGCCATATTTTAATTTTTTATTATTATTATTATTATTATTATTATTATTATTATTCTTATTATTATTATTATTATTAAATTTTTTTTTCTTTTTCTCCTTTCTTTCTTTTTTTTTCTTTTTTATTTATTTTTTTTTTTTTCTTTTTCTTTTCCTTTCTCTTTGTTTTTCCTTTTGGCAGAAGACGAACAATGTATCTTTATCTCTACTGTCTTTTTAATACACTTATCAAATTTTAATTTCAATGCAATCCAGCCAGCCAATGGCGTGAAAAGACTTCGCGTGCAAGATAAAAATGAGACCTATATATATATATATATATATATATATATATATATATATATATTTATATATACATATACATATCGTAACCTGAGATGAAATATATAATTAAGAATTTCAAAAGACTCGTACAACGATCAATTAAATATATTCGTTGTTCTTACCTTACTTTAATCCCTTTTATCATAAAACACACACACACACACACACACACATATATATATATATATGTGTGTCTTGAAAAAGTTGCTGATATATATATAGATGAAAGGTGTATGTGTACGTCGAATAAATTTTGCAGAAAACAAAACATACATTATTTGCTTAAATTGATAATAAAATTGAATGGATATGGTTTATATGATGCGTATCAACCGATTAAGTAATAACGAACGATTAAGATATAATAATGGCTATAATGTGTGTTTGCATCGTGTTATGTAAATGTCATTGTACCAGCAGCACACAGTAGAATAATTTTCATTTTAAAATGTGCCACAATAATAGGATTAATGCGAAATACGTTAAACGTAAACAATGAAATATGATCATTATATACAAAACAATATTGTTTACATCAATAATGGCAAAAGTTTCTTTGTTGTACAGAGTAGATCCAACAATAGATTAATTTTCAAACAATTTGTACAATTCATTGCATAAATGTGACAATTCTTTAAATCTGCTCGCGAAGTCTTGTATGCATTTTTTCTCTCCCGGCCACCCCTCCCCCACCACTATCACTCTCGTTTTCACTTACTTTAAATTTTATGTACGTAGAAGATGTAGAATACGTTTTATTAATGTATATGAAAAGCAAGTACGATAAGCATAAGATTGTATTTTATATGTGTGTGTCTGTCTGTGTATATATATATATATATATATATATATACACAGACACCTTATTCCTTAGTAAGCACACTCCAAACACTGTCAACGATACATAATACAATTCTTTAATAGGAGTATAGCTTAAAATTGGATTGGAAAAGAAAAGAAAAAAAGAAAAAAAAAAACAAAAAAAAGAAGAGACAAAAGAAAAAGTAAGTAGTTTGTTGTTATCTTTCGATACACATTAAATATTAAAGCACAAATTAATTAATTATCTTTACGTGTCAATTCTCCTTTATTAACTTCTATATAATATTATAATGTTAATAAAAAGAATTGTGTTCGTGCCTGTTGACAGTTTTTGTTTCTCTCTTATCTCAAACCACGGGGGATCCTTCGTTGTTGATTAATAAGACACTGGTAAGAAGTTCTATATGACAGACTTCCAATGTTATTAACGGAGGACCGAAAATCATTTCTTCCATACTTGAGCCCTTTTCTTCGAAAAATTGTATCTATACAAGTTACAACAACTTTTTACAACGAAATTGGATCGTATACTCTGTGAGATGGACAATTAAATAAAAAGAAAGAGAAAAGAAAAATGAAACAAAGAAGAGAAGAAAAAGATAAAAAAAGAAAAAAAATGTCAGAGAGAGAGAGAGAGAGAGAGAGAGAGACAAAAAAGAAAAAAAAGGACAAAAAATTAGATTATCCAATTAAGAAGCGACAAATAATGGCTCTTTCGCTTCGTGATAATCTTAACACGCGAATAGTGTTACTCGCGCGTTTACACAATTCCGTTCGTTGAACGACAATATTAATTCGACAAAAAATTTGACAAACTTTTTTCCAATGCTTTGTTGTGTCTTTCAAAAAAAGAAAAAAAGAAAAAAAAAAACGCCATCAAAGGTTCGTCGACGACTTACAGATATAGCGATAAACAACACGTCGACGATCTCATCACCGTAGACTTTTCATGGATTAATCTTTCCAAATGAAACATACCAAATCCATGATTTACATTTATCTTTGAAAAACAAAAAAACGAGATTCCCTCGTTTTCATTTTTTCATCCGGTTCCTCTACCTCCGCGTTCATGACGTTTCTCAACTCATTTTCAATATGATCTCGATAATCGGTAACATCTTTTAAACGAGTAGACTTCATTTTGCCTCGTCTTGCTCCATCGGTTCCTCAGAGACTTCTCGGGAATGATCCGGCGTAGTTCTATGAGAAACAAACAATCACGAGTAAATATTTTCGTTAATATTTAATAGTAATTAATTCGTCAAGTTAGATAACTTAAATAGATTACAAAATCAATTGGAAATAATTTTCATATGAGATAATTATTTCGTACTTTTCAATCTCTAATAGATCTAATTGATAATATTATTTTATTGAAGTATATATACATTTAATAAATATCATATAATCCAATCAGTTAAATACTTAACGATAATTAATGATAACGTAATATATCGTTGAATCGTAATATTAATGACATTAAATGTGTCTACGAGATATTGAAAATAATAAAACTCACGTAAGATTCGTTGGCTGTTGCATGGAAAGCGAAGCCATAGCAGATACTGTTTCTGTTTCGTCGTGTTCCTTCTGACTCGCCTCAATTGCGCTCATACCGACGGTATGAGCGAAGAGTTTAACGCATTGCCAATGAGACATCTGTATCAAGATAAAAGAAAATAGTTAAGATTGAACGTTCAATAAGAGAGGATAAGACAGTATATGATCTACTATAAACTATCGTTTATAAAGTTTACCTGAATGGCGATAGTCTTTTGTAATGTATCAATGGCATTTTGGCAAGGAGCCCGCGTGAGTTCATCCTCTCGAATTGGAGTTGGTTCATCACCTAGCAAAGCTCTAACGCACTCCTGAGCGGAATCGCAGATAGCTGCCAAGTCATAACCACCTTCCAATGCTAGAACGACCTTACCACCTGCGAGAGTTAGCAACTGTTGCGTCATTCTACCGAAACACGCAGGGCTGACCTTGTAGCCACCAAGAGGTGCGGGATGACCAACGGCAGCGTCAAAACCCGCAGAAACTAGGACGATTTCAGGATCGAAAACCTTAGCGATCGGCATAACGATCGTTCTAAAGGCTGCCAAATATTCGGCGTCTCCCATTGGTGGATTTAATCCACCAGACCATGCTACGTTCACGTTGTATCCTAAACCCTCGCCTGTACCACATTCCGTTGGTCCACCCGTACCTGGGAAAAAGTTACCCTCGTCGTGTCGGTGTATGGAGAGATAAAGTACTCTAGGATCGTCGTAGAACATATGTTGTGTTCCATTTCCATGATGAACGTCCTAGAAAATTATTATCATATAAAGTTTTTTTAAAAGGTCTTTCGAGAATAATAGCTGTCCTCGAATGATATACTGAAAATAATGTCTAGCTTAGCACTAAAAATAACAGTTGAATTAATATTTCCATGTTCTTACCCAATCAAGGATCAATATCTTTCTGATGTCAAGTTTTTGTTGCAACAGACGAGCAGCGATCGCCACGGAATTGAAGAAACAAAAGCCCATCGCTTGATTGCTCTCCGCATGATGTCCAGGAGGTCTAACGACGGCAAAGCCATTCTTGATGTCACCCATCGCTGCCTTCAAAGCGAGATCAACGACGCATCCTACAGCCATTCGGGCGGCAGGTGCGGTATTTAATTCGTTCCACGTTGTATCGGAATCAACGCCTACTCCTCCGCAAGGCAATTCAATGATCGGTAATTGTGGAAGTTTCGACATGTCTAATTTTTGACGATTCAAAGGATTCGTTCCTACGTAATGGAATACTTATAAGTTATAAAGGAGAATTTAAACGCAACTTTAAAATAAATTTAATAAACATTTCCTATAATTACCGAATAAAAGCGTGTGTGCCTCGCTATGACACGTTTGAATTTCTTCAAGTGTAGCCTGACGAGAACGAACTCGACTGCAACGCTGAGATAATCCCGTTTCCGATAGTCTAGCCCAGACGCTCTGTAATCTACCACCGTGTTCGGGATGACCCCTTACAGTTTCACCACAAACACAGGCGTGTTTTAGCATCAATTGATCGTATGCCAATCCTGTGTTAGCTCGATGAGGTGAGCCCCGAGCAAACATATCACCACCGCCACCCTGAGGTCCTTCGTGAAAGTTCAAATCAATAATTATATCTTACTTTTCCTTATGACGAAGGATATATTATATCTCGTGTATCCATCAATCGCTATTACTTTTGCGAATAAAAAAAGGAGAAAGACAAAAAAAACAAAAAAAAAAAAAAAAAAAAAAAAAGGAAAATAGAAAGAAAGAAAAAAGAAGACAAACGAAAGGGCAAACATATCTGGCTTACCTAAATGTACCAACGGACTAGAGAGCGCTCTTGAGAGTGGTCTGGCGGATTGTGAACTCCTTCCGCCAGGATAGGCCGTCGACTCGTTCGTCTGTAAGGTGTGTCTCATCATCAGATCTCTCTGTTGTTGCAAAAACTGTTCACGGTCCCTCTGTTGTTTCGAAATTTCGCTCTCCTCCGATAAATCCTTTTTCCCCGTAAGATCTATCACTTCGGATTCCTCGCTTTCTGGCGCTTCGTCCAACTGATTGGTCTGCCCTCGAGAACTAACCCGCGTTAATACGGTCTGACGAATCTGTTGTTTCAAATAATTGTGCGCCTGTTGTTGATCATGGTGTTGTTTCTCGATCAGGTATTCCTCGTAATGCGCAGGTGGTGCCATAATACCACTTTGCAACATCGGATGACCAAGAGGTAATGGCGCGGATTGAGTTCTACCTGGATGATGAGAGATAAATTTAATACTAACGTCTAATCTAAATTGAGATAAATCGCGAATGTGCATGCTGTGCTTCGCGTCTTGATTCTCCTGGTGAGAAACTTTCGTTTCTTTTAACGGAACAGAGCACGCACGTGGAATTGTTTGTTAAGGG
>NC_062193.1:8539387-8554387 GCF_912470025.1 Vespa velutina
GTGAACACACGGGGAGGAGGAGGAGGAGGAGGAGGAGGCGCATGGTTTATGCGCTTTTGATGCCGAAAATAGCATGGAAAAATAGAAAAAGAGAGAAAGAAAGAAAGGAAGAGAGGGAGAAAAAGAGAGAAAGAAAGAGAGGGAGAAAAAGAGAGAAAGAAAGAGAGGGAGAAAAAGAGAGAAAGAGAGAGAGAGAGATAAACCGTTATAAAGCACACATTGTGGTGTCACACTCGTTGCAAGAACTCCAAGAATAAAAGGCTTGCAATTACGTCAAGACACATCTTCGTCGTTGTTGCTCGGCTGCATAATTCCGCTTTCGAATTAGTGCCCACGTTCTTTAAACATACACGCACACACACAGAGACAAACGCACCCACAGACGCACGCATAAAATATTATCGCGATGATGAGAGAGACGATCTTTCACTTTCTCTCTTCTCGTCGCCATTTTTAACCCCGTAATATTATTTCGTATTACTGTCGTGCTACAAAAATAATGCGATTTTATTTTTACAATTAATATTTGTCATTTTTATTATCATCATCATCATCATCATCATCATCATCATCATCATTATCATTATTGTCATTGTCATCATCATAATCATCATCATTATCATCATCAGAGTTGTCGTGTCGTCCCTCTATGACGCACGATACGGCGCCCGACATGGCGACACACAACACAATGAGAGGAATATTCCGTACGGACTTTCGACTCTTCGCGGATACTTTGAATGAATGGATTGACTCTCAATGTGCATGTGTATTATTACTTTTAACAGGCAAGAGTGCGCCGCGAATTTCCATTCTTTTTTGAATTCGACGAGTAAGCTATATCAAACACACGATGTATGTTGGTCCTTGTGATATTATTGTTGTTAATGAGATTTAACATAAATGCTCAATTTTTAAATGATTCGTAAATATTGAACGACTCGTTTGAGAGATAATATGTGATATAGATATATATATATATATATATACATATATATGTTCTTATCATTGAAAAAAAGAGAAAGAATGAAAGATACACACAGAGGGAGAGAGAGGGAGAGAGAAATGATTCCAAAAATAAAATTATTGTACACTTTGTTATCAATTTCTTTTTTTGAATACGTAAGCGATGATGATAACGACAGGGAACGTCGACTAAGATGCAAGGATGCGTTCTGCTCGAAGAAATCCTAAATATATATAGTATATATATATATATATATATATATATATATATATATATATATATATATATATTGGAAAATATATACCATGAACTTTGTTTATAAATAACGAGCTTCGAAATATCCTGATTGATTAAAACCTTTATCGCTCCACCTTTCTCTCCCCCCCCCTCTCTCTATCTTTTAAATATATTAAACCTCAAGCTTGATAATAATTACATTATACGTCGCGAAAAGAGAAAAAAATAATTATTATTAAATGTACTTAAATGATTTATTTGGTGCTACGCTTACATAAAAAAAAAAAGAAAAGAAAAGAAAAGAAAAGAAAAGAAAAGAAAAAAAGAAAGAAAGAAAGAAAAACAATGTCCTAGCCAACAAATTTATTTTCTTCCTCTTTCCTTTCTTAATTTTAACTTGACACAAATCTTTTAAATGTCGATCGAATGAAATAATATGTATATGATTGTAAAAAAAAAAAAAAAAAAAAAAAAATAAAAGAACGGAGAGAAAAAAATGAATAAGTCGAGTAATACCTTGAGCTGATGCATTTGTTGTTCGTGCATCTCGGCCAATTGCCGTTCCTGTGCTTGGTACTGCTGCCGCAGGATTTGTTGCTGTAGCTGATGGTGCTGCTGTAGCTGGAACCAAACCCAGACATCTCAAGGGTAATGCACCAAATTTGAATTTTTTGAAATAATAGAGAGACTATTAAAATAAATAGATAGATAGATGGATGGATGGATAAATAAAGAGAAAAAAAAGAAGAAAGGAAGGAAGGAAGGAAGGAAGGAGAGAGGAGAAAAGAAATGAAAGACTTTTTTTGGAATAATTAGAGCCACACAAGTCATGGTTAAGACGGGAGAAGATGGATGGCATTCGCCCAGAAGGAAATGCGTGGGTCGACGACAGACGACAAACGGCAGAGTAGCCAAAGCGTTAGCTCTCTTGCCAATTGGTTACGTCCGCGAATGAACGAGCACGTAGTAAAATCGACGCAGTGCATATCGTTGCTCCTCTCTTAGTTAGCAATGACGAGATACCTCTATTCCATTTCTTTCCGGAGTCTAAAAATATTATTCCAAGAATTATCTAAGAGTCATCGCGAGAGTTAACTACAAGAATAATGATCGATGATCTCGTAATCTCCACCTATTCTCGTATACGTTTACACGTTGGTAGATGTATACATACCATAAAATTAAGAGAGTTTGTAACATTCCGGAAACATTAAATACATTTACAACGTGATTAGAATGTTATTATAGAATTCTTAGAAATATAAGAGTTAATATCTTCGATGATACATACTAAGAGATAATTGTACGAAAGAACTTTATTTGATCAAATACAAATGCAACTTGAATCTATCACTAGGAAAAATTTTTTATATCCCCCTCTCTCTCTCTCTCTCTCTCTCTCTCTCTCTCTCTTTCTTTCTCTTAAGAGAGAGAAAGAGAGAGAGAGGTCGAACAAAAGAATGCGTTTCGATCTTATATACACATTCGATATTGCTTGCTCTTCTCGACGTTCCGAAGATGCCTGTTATCTAAAGAAAAAGAAAACTCACTAAGAAATCGATCAGCCGATAAACCAATGCAGAAAACACGATAAAATGAATTTTACGGAACAAACTAAGGCGAGAACGCTCGCACTGATTATTCCTCGTAACGAGATATCCTCCTCTTCTGGATGGAAAGGATATGCCGTAAAGGCGACCATTTTGGTAGTTGGCTTTGGTACCTACGTCCTCCTTTACAAAAGAAAACCACTTTTTTCTTCACCGAAATGGCCCTTACGTTTTTTAACAAGGAAGAATAAATCTAACGAAGACATCGTCGGATCTGAGGGGAAAGAAATCAGGTTTTTAACAAATATAGTTATGTGATAATTTCGTAACAAGCTAATTAACAATTCCCAATGTTTTCCTTTATGCCAATATATTCCACGTTACTAATTTCTATTTTATAAAGCTCGTTTATTTCCCTTCTATTGATCTTTAAATTATTTGTTCAGTTTTTTATAAGTTTTTATAAGTTTTTATAAGTATTTATTTTCTTTTCTATTGAATATAAAATTGTTTATCCCTTATTCTACTTTTATTCTATCATAAAACATTTAGTTACATATTTTATTACATAAATACAATTCTTTCTTTTTCTATATAATACACTTGACTTTATCATCACACTTATACATATATATATTGGTAAATATATATATATATATATGTGTGTGTGTGTGTATGTGTATATATATATATATATATAAACACGTATCTAAGGCATCTATATATAATGATAAAAATATCTCTTGATCGATCAATTAAAGCGAGTTCACCGAGCAACGGCCAGCGGTTTTAGCGTACAATCGTGAGATTTGTCCTATATGTCTGGGAGCACCAAAGATCAGTGTGAGAGCACCTTGCGGCCATTTGCTTTGCGCCGATTGTCTCGCGAGCTATTGCGACGTTAGGGTAGCACTGGCGCCGCCACCCTGTCCCCTTTGCCGTGCACCCCTCGATTCCGTGGCCTTGGCCTGCGACTTTGTTAGTATATCGAACGGAAATAGCCACGACTCGCTCCGCTTACCGCAAAACTTTGACGAGCACGCAAGCTTCCTTGCTTCGACAATGATTGCTTTCTCTTTCTGTCTGCCTATCTGTCTCTCTCTCTCTCTCTCTCTCTCTCTCTCTCTCTCTCTCTCTCTCTCTCTCACTTTGTTTCACTGAAATCGAAAACTTTGTCGGTTTGAAGAAGAAGGAGTAAGTAAGAGAAAGAGAGAGAGAGAGAGAGAGAGAGAGAGAGAGAGAGAGACAACAAATTTGAACTTCTGGTTGACCTTGACCTTGTCCTTGGCCATCTTTAGATCGTATATTCTAAAAAAAACAGATCGCCTTTCAGACTATCGTCAGTTCGGACATAACGGATGTCAAAATAGACGCTGGTATTCGAACTTGGATACAAGAGTACAATCTTCATCATGGTCTAATCGGTTCAGGAAGATCACGAAATACAATATTAGCTTGCAAACGAGCGCTCCTGATTGTTAATAGTTTCGCCCTACTTTTAATAATTATCTTGGTCATTGCCAGACTTCAGGTACAGTTCATTACTTTCATTGAAATTATTGTCTTACTTGTTTTGTTCCTTCTTCTATCTCTTATACTTTTTTAAAAATTTTCCAAATACTTTAGATACTTTCTTGGACCGATTGGACGACTTTTGGATCGGCTATCGACGTTACTCTGGGTTTTGCCTTGATGACGTGCATATGGTTCAAGTGTCAAGAATAGAATACATATTATCATTGGGTTACCCACGAGTAAAATGTATGACAAGAAAAGAAAACTCAATCGGCGATTTGTATTATTAATATGTATGTTTCCTTTGTATCATGAATAATCGTCGATAATGGTCGATAGAGTAAAAGAAAATTATCTTAGAAATATTCAATCATAGAGATTTTCAATCATTTACGAATTCAAATTTTCTATCGTTTCTCGCACTTTTTTCTTTTACAAACGGTCGCAGCAGTCGCGCGCAATGCTCGCGAATCTCCCTCGGCCTTGAACTAATTCGTCGATGTAATATCGATCGACGCTTGCATCGAAAAGGCAATATATAGCTGAAAAGAATCAGGGATGAAAAACAAAGAAGTGGACAAGGGGTAGAAAGAGACAGATAGAAAGGCGGACGGATGGACGGACGGACGGACGGACAGACAGACAGACAGACAGACAAACAAACAGAAAATGATCGAAAGATGAAGAAAGAGGAAGAGATCTCTCTGATAATAAAAAAGAAGGTCGCGCCCATGAAGGCATACGTTACCTCGAGTATTTTCTGTTGCAAAGCGTGGCCATGCAGGGTCGTTGGATCGGAGGTAGCAACTGCAGCATGATAGGCGCCGGAAGTTAAGGTGGCCGTTGCAGCACCTCCACCCCCGCCCCCTCCTCCCCCTCCGCCGCCACCACCACCACCGCCGCCGCCTCCTCCGCCACCGCCGCCGCCACCGCCTCCGCTACCCAAATCCCGCGGGCGTGACATAGGCGAGCCCGGGGTGTCCCTGGCCATCTCTACGTAATACATATAACAGCAGACATCTGGTAAAAATCGCGAGGAGTCTCGGGCAACCGCCTCAAGCGGATAACGCGCTAGTGGCCGAGCAGGTTGCTCCACGTGGAGCCTCATATTTATTTCTTTTGCTTCTCTTGATTCCCAAAAAGAAATACACAATTCAAAAATATTTCTTCATCTCGTTTCATCAACGAGACAATTTTGATTTTTCTTTTTTTTTTCTTTTTTTCTTTTTTTCCTTATCGTCGCACGTTGTCGTTGATGATGAATATAAAAGTCAAACTTCGTTACGTAGACACAAAAAAATGTATTAGTCGAGAGTAAAGAAAGAAACGAACAAACGAAGAATATAAAACACAAAGAAGTCTCGATCGCACTATATATCTATCGGTTATCTATTGTCAAATTCGATGAGTACTATTAAACGGGATTATACGCGACTCGGTTAATCTATATTTTGCTCTTATCGAATAATAAAAACGAAGAGAACTATCGAAATGAGAAAAGAAAAAAAGATACAAATAACGTAATAATAGTAATAATGACGAAAGATAAACTGTTAAAAAAATCCGCTGGACACAGAGAGAGAGAGAGAGAGAGAGAGAGAGAGAAAGGAAGAAAAAAAAAAGAAGAAACACCACACGAAACGTATTCCTCGGTGATACCAACGACGACGTGACAAGACACGACGGTCAGCGCTAAATTTAGAGTCACCACTGGAATAAAAGAGAAACTAAGATACAACGTATTAATTAATGGTAATCCATAAACGAATGAGAAAAAGAGATTAAACAAAAAAAAAAAAAAAAAAAAAAGAAAAGGGGGGAAAGAAAAAAAAAGAAGGTAACGAATCAAGTAAACCGTTCTTTTTCGTTCGTTCGTTCGCTCGCTCGCTCGCTCGCTCGCGAGGCAGATCGCGGACTAAACGATGCCGAGGAGTGTTACCGATGATAATACTTCACGAATCGTTCACGGAAGCACGACGACGGCCGCCGAACGCGACACTGGCCGCGAGAGGGGAAGAGAGGGCTTATTTGAAGAGCATGCGACTATGGTTGGAGGGGTAAAAAGCCTTCTATCCTCAACCAATCCGAGCTCCTCGCACGCGCCTCAAGCGGCTACAGCAAACAAGTTTCGCCAAGCGGATCCGCGAGAGGTACCACGAGATATTTATAGCGCTATTGCTTTCTTCTCGCAACGCGACTCGCCGCCAATCAAACTAACGAACGAACTACTAACTAACGAACGAACGAACGAACGAACAAACGAACTAACGAAAGAACCAACGAACGAGTCATGTCTTCGATGATAACTTTTCGTGCAATTGACTTTTACCAACGACAACTACGACGACGACGACCTACGAAGCCTAATATAATATAATAATTATTATTACAATACATATGTGCTTCCGGGTTTTACTTATCAGATCTACTCAAAAAAAGTATACTTTGCTTTTCCAATAATACATTTTCTTTAATAATGTTCATTAATATTTAATAGGCTGTAGAAGTTAAAAGTTTCAAAATGCCGATATTATAATCGTTTCAACTATGTAAACTACAATGGAATAGATTAAAAATGTTAATGAGTCCAACGTTTGCTTGTTTGCTTTTCTCTCTCTCTCTCTCTCTCTCTCTCTTTCTCTATCCCACTCTCTTTCTCACTCTCTCTCTCTCTCTCTCTTTTTTGTTCTGGTTTTTCAAAGTAACGTACATGTCACACTTGAGATGTGACATGATAAAAAAAAAAAAAAAAAAAAAAAAAGAAAGAAAGAAAAAAAGAAGAAAAAAAGTAGGTCGGTAGTTCCATTGATAATATACAATGTAATTTGTATTAATTGATATTAACAACATATTTCTATCATCCTGATTCTCAATCTTTCGAGTATAAATAATTGCTCGTTAAATACGTACAGAACTTTATCGATAATATCCAATATTGGCATTGCTGCGTGTTATTGAATTGCCATTTGTTATTCTCGTAATTTCAAACAAGTTTGAAGTGATTCGCCTTTAGACAATTATAATCATGTTCGGATTAATGGATTTCTACTAGTTTTTTATGCTTTCCCACCCGCCCCCTCCCTCCCATCCCCTTTGAAGACCACACGAGCCTTACCCTTTTGAGGTAGATGCGTGAAAGCCGACGTGATCTCGATACTCCTATAGCCCACGTCTTCTGAAACAAAGTCGAGAGAAGAGTGAGTTTTCTATTAATTGAAAATATTTATTATTGTTGTTACCATTACCATTAATATTACTATTATTGTTATTATTAATAATAATAATAATAATTATTATTATTATGATTATTATTAATTAATAATATTAATAATAATAATAATAATAATAATAATAAAATTATCGTATTGCAAATGGGAGAGGGCTATTGCTTAACTGGCGACATCGATGACGTGTTATTATTTTTATCCGATAAGACGTTTTATCGAAAATGTCTAATCGCATCGCTCAGAATATCCTAACGATATCCTCCTCCTCCTCCTCCTCCTCCTTCTCCCTCTTTTTCTATTCTATCACTTTTTTTTACACATTATGTGTATATGTATTTATATACATATAAGTTTTGTCCTGTTTCAAGCAAAAAACGTGCCCAAGAAACGTGTTAGCGTTCACGTAACATTTACGTCTCTCTCTCTCTCTCTTCTTTTTTTGCTACTTAATGATTAGATAAAGCAGTCAATTTTTTTTAAAACGTCTCGACTTTTCAAAATCCAAAGTTAACTGAAATAAATGCGAATAGAGAGAGAGAGTGAGAGAGAGAGAGAGAGAGAGAGAGAGAGAGAGAGAGAGTGAGAGGGATGAAGAGGGGGAGGGAGAGAGAGAGAGAGGAAGAGACATTATCGGCAATACGATATAAGAGATATATATGCTTATATACATGAAGGACGGAAATAAACGTTCTAAACGATCACATAGAAAGACCTCGCAAGCGACCGGGCTCTATCGAGCGGCTCGATTATGCAAACTTCTAACCGATCGACGCAATTCCTAATCGAGTATCGGCGCCTCGTACGATTGAGAAAAAAAAATTAAAGATATAGAATTAAAATCTCTTTTTCTCTCTCTCTCTCTTTCCCTACATATATATATATAAATAATATATATATATATACATATATTTATATATATTTCTCTCTCTCTCTCTCTCTCTCTCTCTCTCTCTCTCTCTCTCTCTTCATTTCTAATTCATCGAGGAAAACTTTCCCAGAACTAAAAAAAAATCTAATCGAATTTCGATCTATGAATAAATAGATAATAACAAATACTTATTGTAAATATTAAATGTAATTTTATACGCAATAGTACATATACGTTTCAATACTCATGTACTATGTACGTTAAAATGCAAAGAAACAAACAAAACAAGAAAAAAAGAAAAAAAGAAAAAAAGAAAAAAAAAAAAAAAGAAAGAAAAGAAAAGAAAAGAAAGATAAAAAAAAATACAAAGAAAAAAAAATAATAAAAAAGAAATAAGAGCAGATGAAGATAATCGTACGAAGTCATCGATGTACTATTTTAAGGCGAAGGCCGCCAACAGAATACAACGTACAGAAACATCGTTACCCACTATCATCATTACCAATACTAATACCATCACTACCACTAACACTAACACTACCGATACAGTCATCGTAATGACCTTAATATCATCGCAAAGCCAATAGCAAGACCATCATCACCACCCAATACTTTATTCCTTTATTCGCTATCTTATTATTATCGATTAACTGAACTCTTATCTACGATCTGTTCCCTTATTTCTTTCTATCATTTTTTTCTGTACTATCATTTGTCGTGAATAGATATATATATATATATATATATATATTTTTACACATACAAACATATGCATGCGTATATATATATATACATACACATATATATAGATAAAAAGATATATATATATATAGAGAGAGAGAGAGAGAGAGAGGACGAGCGTTGCGTGTCGCGTGTCATTACGTGTCTAATAGCCAAAGAGTGCGAGCTTTGTTACTCGTAATCACCTTTGTTGGGGATTATTTATAGAATGATGAATCCATCGAGGCAACGAGCCAATAAATAAATATCAATAATAATCCTTAACTTATTCTCTCTCTCTCTCTCTCTCTCTCTCTTTTTTCTAATTTTTTTTCCCCCTTTTAATTTGTTCTCTTTTCTTTTTATCTTAAATTAATTCGCATTTTGTCAATCTCTAATAACTCACTATCTTCTTCTCTCATATATAAATACATTGGCTTTCTGTTCTTTCTATCCTTCGAGATAAATTCGATCGTAATATTGCTGCTATAAGTTGAGCAATTAATGAAATATATGCCTGTCTCTTTGCCAGACTGGATAAGCCAACTTTAGCTAAAGATCAATGTTCCTCTCCTCCTTTTATTTGATATATCCCTTTTATTTATAATTCTACTTACGCTATATCTCTTTCTTTAGGTAATATCTTTCATCGGGAGATACTAATAAATTATATTTATCTATCCGTCTGTGCATTCTTTGATTCGATAAGTTGACTTCATTCTAACATCGATACTCTCCTTTTTTTCATATTTCCTACATTCGTTCTTCGTATAGATCCATTCAATAAATAAATAAAAAAAAAAGAAAAAAAAAAGAAAAAAAAAGAAAAGAAAATAATAACCATAATCATAATCATAATCATAATCATGATAATAATAATAATAACTGCACGAAATAATCGTCACTGAGAAAATCGAGTAAAGGGAAAAAAGCAAAGCAAAGAAAAGACAAGAAAAGAAAGAAAGGAGAAAAAGAAAAGGAAAGAAAAGAAAAAGGAAGATAAAGACAATTTTATTCAATCGTCAAGTTTTAAGTTTGATGAGAAAATAAAAGATTTTTAACAATTGTTAAATCATTAAAAGAAAAAAAGAAAAAAAGAAAAATAAAAAAAAAGAGAAAAAGGAAAAAAAAAAAAAAGAAAAAAATTAAAATTAAAATTAGATTCAAGATTAAAATTAACATAAAATAAAGTATCCATTGCTCAATAATAAATTTCATTCCTCGTTCAAATTGTTCCCATTTGAAAAGATATATCAGCGAAGAAGTGAAACTAAAATGAAAGGGTCGCTAAGAGAGAAGGGCGTCGTCGATGAACTGGGCCAACCGTCGATGAACGGTGGACCTAACTGTGGCTCTCGTTCATGATGGCGGCCAAGGAAGGAAGGTGAGCAAGAACGTGCGAGTGGCTGAGGAAGGAAGGAACGAGAGGAGGTCACTGTACGCTGCATTCCTTCGAGTCAAGTCCAAGGTTAATCCGAAGAGAGACTTCTTCTGCTTCTTCTTCTTCTTCTTGCTTTGCGTTTGTCCTCTCATCTCCTTCACGCTCTGTGGATCGCCGTCACGAGAGTGGTAAATCGACTTCCGAACTAAATCTTCCATTTTCCTTTTTCGATCTTCAGTGCCGACTCGTTTAAAAATCATTACACCTGTCGTACAGTTTGCGTGACTCTTACGAGAAATTTATACGAATGATAAAAATTAACGAGAGAGAAACATATATATATATATATATATATAGAGAGAGAGAGAGAGAGAGATGGAGGAAAGAAGAGAAAATAAGAGGAAAGAGACAGGGATGATGGTATTTTCTTGGAAATGTGGACTCTCTCTCTCTCTCTCTCTCTCTCTCTCTCCCCCCCTTCTCTCTCTTTCTGGTTGATTATCGTTGGTTGATATTACGACATACTTGTAGTGACTCGTTTGAACTAACGGTAAAGTTAGTTCGAACTTTCTACGCAAGATGATAAATCATCGAATCAAATAAACGTCAGATTTCTTAATAAATTGACAAATAAATAAATAAATATATGCTGATATTTCGTTTCCGACGAGTATTCAATAATTTTCTGTAACTAAGATATAAGAGATATAAATGTGAGCCTATATATACGAAGCTTCGAACGATATACTCTTTCTCTCTCTTTCTCTCTCTCTCTCTCTCTCTCTCTCTCTCTCTCTCTTTCTCTTTCTCTTTTTACATACAGAGACAGAGAAAGAGGGACATACAGAGATTCGTTTTAAAATTGCGCGAACGCTCACGTAGATTCGCGAGGACAGAAATACCTGACATCCAGGATTTGAATAATTCAGGAAGTCTCGTACGATTCGCGGGTATTCTTGGAAAGTGCTCAGTCGACGCACGGAAGGAACGAAGTTGCATAGATAATAAATAATCCGTACGAGCGAACGAGAAAGTACGCTTGGATCGATCGATCTATCTCGTGATAACAAAAAAAAAAGAAAAAGAAAAAGAAAAAAAAAAGAGAGAGAGAGAAAAATAGAAAGAAATAGAAAAAAAAGAAGAAAAAAGAAAAAAGAAAAAAAAATAAAAAAGAATCTCGAGAGCGTTTCAGATATTTACGAGAGTTGCGATCAGTTTAATCTAACAAAATGGCGGACGACAATGACGAGGAACGTGAATTACATAATCTTTAATATCTTACATAAAAATTATGAGAAAAGTATCAACATTTTTTACCACAATAATCTCTTTTATACATTTCTTCATGTTACGAGGAACGGAAAGATAAAACAAAATAAAATAATTAAAAAAAAAAATCGTTTTTACTGATCGAACGAAAAAGAATTTTGCATAAATTGTGCGACGAGTATACTTCCGACGAAACTATTCAAATTTATGAAAAAAAAAAAAAAAAAAAAAAAAAAAAAAAAGAAGAAGAAGAAGAAGAAGAAAGAAAGAAAGAAAAAAAAAATATGAAAGCTTTCAAAAATGATAACAAAATTGCGACGAAACATTATGACACAAAAAAAAAAAAAAAAAAAAAAAATTATTTTCGCGTTACGATTTTCCTTCTACCTTGTCTTCTTTTCTTTTTCTTTTTTGTTTTATTTTTTACGAACGATTCGTCATCGCAATTCGTCAACGACATAAAATTATCGTCTCAACGCTGAAACGAGTCTTATGTATCATAGAGCACATTGTGTATCATACAGAAAGTAAAAGAAAAAGAAAAAAAAAAAAAAAAAAAAAAAAAAAAAAAAAAAAAAAAAAAAGAAGAAAGAGTAAGAGAAAGAGCGTCGGCTACTAGTACTCTCTGGCGGCAACAATTAGGGCCCACATTAATTAAGGTAATTGCGCTGACCGAGCAACCTACCACAAAGTGTTCTCCGGATGTACGCACTTAAACGCCGCCTAACCACGAATTACAATGAATTTGAATAAACCCTCCCCCTCCCCCTTCCTCCTCCTCGTCCTCCTCCTCCTCCTCCTCCACCCTCTTCTGCTTGAGTAGACGTTCCTTTTATATTTTTCAAAAGAAAAAATGAAAGAAAGAAAGAAAGAAAAAGAAGAAAAAAAAAATAAAAGAAAGAAAAAGATTTTTCACGACGAATCCATCAAACTCTCGTTAATATTATCAATATTATTTTCGACTTTTTCGACGAGCATCGAATTCGAATTTTTTTTTTTTATTTGAGAAATGAGAAAGAGCGAAAGAAAAGAGAGAGAGAGAGAGAGAGAGAGAGAGAAAGAGAACGAGTCATTAGTCTAGGATATTAATTAAGTATAAGAGATCGGAAGGAGGATAATTAATTAAGTCTACTGGAATACTATTTCTCATATTGAATGCTAATGAATGAACGACAGAAAAGAGAAAAGAGAAAGAGAAAGAGAAAGAGAGAGAGAGAGAGAGAGAGAGAGAGAGAGAGAGAGAGAGAGAGAGAGAGAGAGAAAGAGAGAGAGACTATTTCTGTAGCTGTTCGCGTGGGAAGCTTGTTTAGTACGAATCATCGTAATTAGTATTTGCTCTTACTCGTTATTGCATATCTCGATGCTATTACTAATGTATGAAGAACTTTTTCAAAATGTTTAAAAAATGGAAAAAAGAAAAAAAGAAAAAGGAAAGGTCCCGACAGATATTAAATGAATAAATTATTTTTCGTAATATTTCGAAATATTTTTTTTTAATAACTATTGCGTAAATGATAGAGATTTTGCAATTAGGAGAAAAAAGAGAAAAGAAAAAAAAAGGAAAGAAAAAAAGAAAAAAAGTCAATAAGATGAAACGACTAATCGTGATGAACATGACACGCACCAATCACCTGACGGCTAAAGCTATTATTAGCTTACAAATGTCGGTGTGTAGGTCACGACTCGGTAAAACAGTTCATTGTACTATCCACGAAAGAATATAAAAGGAACGGAATTTTTACATCTCATATTCGAAATTATAAAAATGGATGAATATTAACGTCGTCATATTGAATTTCTTGATTACGAATGGAAAAAACAAAATTTATAAATAATTCACCGATGAACGATCGATACATTTTTTTCTTTTTTTCTACTCTTCTCTTTCATCTTGTTTTCTTTTTTACGATATAATATACAATAAAGAAGAGATTCAAACTAACACAACATATCAATTCGTACGAGATTAACTGGACTATTGAAATTCAATTGCGGCTATCCCCGTCATCGTAGATCACGTATATCTATATCTTGATTTTGCTTGCCATGGAAAAAGGCTAGAGTTCGATACCCTCGTGAGTTCGCATAGCTCCTCTTATGTATATCTATTATTCCTGAAGAGTGTCTCTAGGTATTCGTATTGTGGTGGTAGCTCGTTAAACCGGAAGAGACAAGGAAGACGAACACAACTCCAAGAGTTCCCATCGGACGCCTTCGTTTCCCCGACCGACCGACCGACCAACCAACCAACCAACCAACCCCATTGGAAACTCGTCTTTTTTCTCGATCGTAAACTCGAGCGTGTTTGCATAATTAAACAACGTGAGGGTGATAGATAAAAGAGAGAGAGAGAGAGAGAGAGAGACGCAGCTGTCACGCGATCAAAACACTACCGTGTCGTCTTCACTGTGATCGAGTAATTTTACGCTCAATCTCTCTCAACCCTCTGAGGATACCTCATTAAAATACCCTTCCTCTTTTGAAAGCTATTCTATAGAAAGCATACCATTATTATAGAAAACTACAATAGCACTACTAGTAATTTCAAGACAATCAAATTATTAATTTCAAACAAAATATAATGAATTTGTTTGTTCCAATATGAAATTCTATCATATATTTAAAATATATATGATAAATATGAAAAGTTCATAAAAATAAAAAATGAAAATTCTTTCGTTCGAATTGACTATTAATTCGTTTTGTAAATTAATAATATGATATATATATATATATATATAAAAAAAAAAGATAAAAATCGTTTAAATTTCAAGAAACATTTAATTTATTATTCGAGAAATATAATATTCTCTATAGAACGAGTTACGCGGTGGCGGGAAAATTTGAAAATGGATCTTAATGATATTACGTATGGATTTTTTTTTTTTTTTTTTTTTCTTTTCACCAAGAACGTTTCGTAAGGGGACAACAAGAACGCCAACGTGTGGGAGAGAAAACGACGGAGAAATAGTCTTTGTCTCTTCTTCTTCTCCTTCGCCTTCTTCTAACGAATCGAGACGACACAGAGGATCTAAAAATATTGTCGGCCATCGCGCGGCTAAGCTTATTTCCGAGCGACGATAGGCGTGCGGCGCTCCTTTTAAAAACGACGCGGACATTTTCATCGAAATTGCGTTCGCGTCGCATGAGGAACAAGCCAAGAAAGATCTTTTTCAAAAGCAACAGACGCAACGTTCCCCCCAATTTCTCATCTATACACAAAATATACGAGCCAATAATTATGAAAGTGGATCTGAGTAAAATAG
>NC_062193.1:8559387-8566887 GCF_912470025.1 Vespa velutina
GGACCTGTGTGTGCGGGGACACGGAAATTCCGCGTGAACGCATTAGATTCTCTTTTAACAAAAAAAAAAAAAAAAAAAAAAAAAAAAAATAATAAAAAAAATAAAAAGGTAAAAATAAAACAAGAGAAAAAGTGAATATATAAAATATCGACGTTCGTCTATCTATCTAACGAGCATTAAACAAAATATGTATTTGTACAAAAAAAAAAAAAAAAAAAAAAAAAAAAAAAAATTTCTTACATTACTAATTCGTATTTCGAACTAATAATTGCAAAATTCGCCAGCCTTTTTTTTTTATTTTTATTTTTTATCATTTCGAAAGAAACACTTAAATAACGCTTTCTTTTATTTCGTAATAATAAAGAGAAATTAAGATATGAGTAAGATAAAGAATGAAAAGGAAAGAATGTGCGTGCATTAAACAAAAAAGAAAAAAAAAGTAAAGTAGGCCTTTTCCCCTTCTCTCTCTCTCTCTCTCTCTCGCTCTCTTTCTCTCTCTCTCCCTCTCTTGTTATCTCACGCATACATGAATTTCTTGACGAGAAGGCTCGTCTTGCTTTTTATTTGAGAGAAAAAGATAGGACGACTTGTACACGCCTTCTTTCGGTGATGATGATGACGATGATGATTACTATTATTATTACTATTATAATGATTATTATAATGATTATTATAATGATTATTATAATGATTATTATTATTATTATTATTATTATTATTATTATTATTATTATTATTATTACTATCATTGTTATTATAATAATAGAAGATAAAATTAACGCATTAGTTGCCGCGTACTATAAATTTCAACAAATAAAAGACGTAAGCGAATTTCTCGTTAAAAGTACGAACGTAATTGCATGGCTATGCGCAAAAACGCATATATATATGTATATATATATATATATACACGGGAGACGTAGTTTGATAACGATCTCATAAATTCCTCTCGTGTAAACCTTTGAAGGTCTTGCGAAGGAACAAAAGAAAGAAAATTCTTTAACCCTTTGGAATTGATAAAAGCCTATGGTTTTCATCAGGTCAAACACTTGTCTGGCGCACGAACGAAATCTCGTTACAACGGAATCTTGTTGAAGAAAAATCCGATTAAAGGAAGGAAAGAGAAAAAGAGAGCGAAAGAGAGAGCGAGAGAGAGAGAGATTAAAGAAGAACGATAGACGATAGTTGAACGAGAAAACAAAAGGAGAGACAGAGACAGACAAGGAGAGAGAGAGAGAGAGAGAGAGAGAGAGAGAGAGAGAGAGAGAGAGAGAACAAGCAAGTGAAACCCTTGCACCGATCGAAGAACATCGAAAGAAAACGAACACTGACGAAGATTATTTTCTGCATCTCTTTCTCTTTCTCTCCCTCTTCTTCGCATAATCTACGTGCTATAAGACGAACGAAGCTGTTTACCTAGAATCGCTGAGTTAACGGAGAAGAAATGAAAGAGGGGAAATGGCGCGGGGCAAAGTAGTAAAAACACAACAGGTGTTTCCTCGTTACACAGCCTGTCGAAGAGAGATTTCTCTCGTTTACGTTGCTTACTCATGAATCTTTTTTTAATGTAATGGTCGCTTGAAAATATTAAATATCTACATAAATAAAAAATAAATAAATAAATAAATAAATAAATATATACATACATACATACATATATATACATGTGTATGTGTGTATATATATATATATATATATACATGTATCGTCGTTGTGAAAGAAGGGCGTTCGCGAATATCGTGAGCTAATTTGTCGCGTTCCTCGACGGGACACAACGAAGAAGAAACGAAGAGAAAAAGAGAGAGAGAGAGAGAGAGAGAGAGAGAGAGAGAGAGAGAGAGAGAAAGAGAGAAGCACGATCGCGGTAAAAGATGGCGGCGTAAAACTCTCGCACGGCGGCGCCTCTTGCGCGCTACCACACGCGATCTTGTGTCTTTTACCTTTGGAAAAAGAATGTGCGATGTTCCAACGGACGAAAACAATCCAAGAAAGTATCGATGATAAACCTCGAAAGACGAAGAATGTTAAAGAAGCTTCGTGAAATAGGGTTGGCAAAGAATACTAGCTGATGTGGGTCCCGAGTTCTCCTTAGCGATGCGGAAGCTGCCACGACGCTCTTCTTCTGCGTTGTATGTGTATGCGTGTACGTGTATATGTGTCTATATGTGCTCTCTCTCTCTCTCTTTCTGTCTGTCTCTCGCTCTCTCTCTCTCTCTCTCTCTCTCTCTCTCTCCCTCTATCTGTCTGTCCGTCTCTTTTTTTTCTTTCTTCTTTTCTTTTCTTACTTTTTCTCACACGATGATTTTTCTGTCACATGATCACACGCGATTCACAAGGGAATATATAGAGACTCATCGTAGATCGGTGGCCTCTCTAAGAGAACAATGATACCAGTAGGAGAAGGATAAAAAAAAAGAAACCTTGACGAAAATGACGCGAGAACCGAGACGAAAAGTTATAACACTTTACTACGCGACAGCCGAGAGAGAACTGGCAGGCACCGCGAGTCTCGGCACCCGCTCGCACCTCCCACTCCACCGCCGTCGCCTTTCGCGCCGTGCCGGCAGCGCCGCTCTCGGCGGTACCGCCAAATTCAAACTATTTTTAGACTTCGCCAGCATTGTTGCGTCGTCCGCGCGCTCTCTTCCCGCAGCGGAGGAGACAGGCACGTAACCGTGCTTTTCTTGGGCCACGAGACTCTAATCGTCTTTTTTCTTTTATATCATTCATATTATTTAATAAGTGACAATATCTTTATTTATTTTAAATATAATATAATCCTGACCCTGAATAAAATATTATTCATCATTCTATTTGTCAATTGTCAATGATATAACGATTTTTCTCATTCATTATTTTCGAACGGCATGATATGTCCGATGTAATTAATACATTATCTTTTAAAAGGATCTCGATGACGCATCGAACAATCTGAATGGATTAAAAAATGTACATTTGCTACCCGTCGGAAGTCCGTGGGTTGTGGTCTACCACTTCAGGAAGCATTCTTATCAGTGACCCTTTGTTTTTTGCATGCCAATTCATAGAAATCAACGAGTAATCAGAATATATATATATACACACACACACACACACACACACACACACACATATGCATATATGCATATATATACATATATATGCATATACGTGTATACATTACTCTAGCGTTAATGACACTGTACAGATTAAGCTTATCGCGTATGATGACGATTGGAGGGAATACGAGAAGCATTCGTGGGAGAGCTTGCACAGCAAGTTTTCCAAATGATCTTAATGAAACGCAATCCTTTTATTTTCTCTCTTAATGGCAATAATTTTCTATCTCCTCCTGAAACTTTGAAAATTTATCTCTCATTAAACGTTGTACGTATAACTTAATGATACTCGTTTGAAATGATCGCCATAAGACGACGGAGAAAGTTTTTTCTTAACATTTTTCTTTTCTTTTCCTTCTTTTTTTTCTTCTTTCTTTTTTTTTTTTTTTTTTTTTTACAAGTAACTCGAAGAAAAGATGTAAAGTAAAGCTAATTAACGATAGAAGAGAATCGAAACGTCATGGTCGGACTCGTATCTCTCTTTTTCTCTCTCTCTCTCTCTCTCTCTCTCTCTCTCTCGACCTTTCGCTTTGTTCCCGCGATCGAAAGTCAGAATAGAACTACTCCTTTGTCTTCGAAGCTACGTGTCTCTTTGTGGCCTAATTCGATCTAAAGCGGAATTTTCTTTCTATTTTTTTTTTCTTTTTTTTTTTTTTTCTCTTTTTCCTGTTGTCTATCCATCGTGTTCTCTCACGTGTATGCATGCGTGTCTCCTATCTCACTCTCTCTCTCTCTCTCTCTCTCTCTTTTTTCTTTTTTTCTTTCTCTTTCAGAGTCGCCGAACGAAAAGGTAAAGAAGGAAAAAAGAAAGAGAGGAAAAAAAAAAAAGTATCGAACCAATTACGTGCACCTTTCCGAAAATAGCTAACAAGGTCGGCCGCTTTCCTCTTGTCGTCTTCGACCCTTCGCCGTCGACCCTAAACTCTCTCTATCGATCCGTACGAGAAGCGGTAGTTAGAGATAGCACTGACACGAAGGTAGCGTGCGCGCACGTGTGCGCGCGTGTGTTGTATATATGCATGCATGCATGCATGCGTGCGTGCGTGCGGGCGGGCGTACGTACGTGCGTGCGTGGGAGAAACACGTTTTAGATACGTTCGTTCTATAGTAATTAATGTCTCATTGAAAAAGTACGAGATAGTCAATGCGGTTACCAGAAGTGCCTTGTGAATTGTCCTGAAGAGAGAGAGAGAGAGAGAGAGAGAGAGAGAGAGAGAGAGATGGGGAGGGAGCGAAGGAGGGAGAGAGAAACAGAAGTAAAGGGAATCTCGAACTTGAGACGTTTCCGTGTTTATAAATAAAAAGGAGAAATCGAGCAAAAAATGTATATTGTGTACACATGACCACGTATCGTATAGTTACGCATATATATATATATATATATATATATATATATATATATATATATATATATATACAGTGTCTTTCACTTTAATCGATTTATTTCGAAAATAGTATCTTTTCTTGTTTTTTAAATAAATATTTTATATATATATATATATATATATATATATATATATATGTATATAAACATGTATTTATATGCTTTGTATTAACAAATAGTTATTGTGCAACGTTAATAGATTTATAGAATGAAAAAATTTTTCTTTTTTTATCGACACTGATTTTTATCATACACTTTGCATGGAGTTCCCTCTAATCCTCTCTCTCTCTCTCTCTCTCTCGCCCTTCTTCCCTACTCCTCCCCTCTGTCTCTCTCTCTCTCTCTCTCTCTCTCTCTCTCTCTCTCTCTCTCTCTCGCGTCAAGTCAATTTGATCTATTTATAACCGACCGTTCGATATGATGTACCGTCGTTATTTTTAGCTGCTTACCTAGAGCTCTCGGCCCTTTCTACCCCTTCGGAATGGCACTTGGGTGAACGCGACGAGGGATACAAAAAGTTCTCTTCTTTTTTTGTTTTTTTTTTCATGCTGTATATATGAATTTACCTGAAAACAATGAGAGAGAGAGAGAGAGAGAGAAAGGATGAAGAAAGAGAAAGAACTTTGTTGACGATGAAGAAATTGACGATGTCCTTTTGTCTTTATCCTTTCTACGTAAAAAGAAATAGAGAGAGAAAAAAAGAAAGAAATAGAAACAGAAAATAAAAAAAGGGCGAACCATAGAAATTATTTTTATGTCACGGCATCCATTATGCTCTTGCGTTCTTCTTACTTCATTTTTAAAGGATACACGCTCTAAAAATTCGCATAAATCCATGAACGATCCAGGTCAAAATTATCAAGTTTTAACGAATAAAAAGGAAAAAGAAACAAAGAAAAAAAAAAAAAAGAAAAGATAAAAATCATCGGTCTCTATTCATCCGACTACGAAAAAATTTGTATAGGGAAAATGATTAATTCGTATATACATAGATGGAAGCAAAGAGGAACGCTGAGAAATGAGATATTCACTGTTGGAGCACAGTGCCGTTTAATTACGTGCCGAAGCAATTACACGGATTAAATGACTCACGTTTGAAAGTGTACTGCAACTCATGGTAAACGTGATACGTTAAGCTTGATCTGATTTCTTTTTCTTTTTCTTTCTTTTTTTTTTTCTTCTTCTTTTTTTTATCCTACCTATTTGCTCCTCTTCATTATTAATTTCTTTCCACTTTGCGTTTATTATCGTTTCCTTCTTTTCTTTTTATACCTCTTTATACATTGTAACAAATATTAATAAGCATTCATCTTTATCTCTCTATTTATCTAAAATGATATAAGAATTGTCATTTCATTTAGTCTCTATAATTTTCTCCCTTATTAGCCAACAAACGAAGTGAAATAATTCGTTCGTGTTAACGCTCTCGAAAACTATTTTTTCTTTTACGAAGAATACGAAGATAAAAAAAAAGAAAAAAAAAAAAGAAAAGAAAAGAAAAGAAAATAAGAAGAAGAAGAAGAAGAAGGAAAGTTGGGAAAGGAAGAGCAGCCAAAAAAATGGCAAGGGAAAATATAAAAGAAATAAAAAGAGAGAAGAAAAGAGGAGAAGGGAGATTACATCGAGTTGTCTCGGCATGAGGTCGACCGAAATGTGTATATGTATGTATATATATATATATATATATATATATATATATATATATATATATATATATATATATATATAAATACGCGCCCTTAACAAACGGACTGTTCCACTTTTACGAAATGCTACTCCTCCCGAGGGAGTTAAAGCGTTCTTGTTCCCTAGAGAAAATACAAAAAAAAACAACAACAACAACAACAACTACTACAACAAAAAGAAAAGAATAAAAGAAAAAGAACAAAAAAGAACAAGAAGGAAAAAAGAAAAAAAGAAAAGGAAACGGAAAAAGAGAAAAGGAAGAAAAAAATAAGATGATACACAGACGCGCACAGAGATTGATAAATAGATACTGAAAAGAATGGAATCTCATTTAAAGATAAATGAAATTGAAGAAGTTGGAAAAATCTTTGCGTAACTATCGTACGAGGAAAGTTTCATTCAAGAAATTTCATACGTTGAAGGGAGAAAAATTGGTTTCTGTGACGACTTTTCGTAGTTAGAAGTGCATACTTTCTCTCTTCTCTCTCTCTCTCTCTCTCTCTCTCTCTCTCTCTCTCTCTCTTTCCTTTTCTCTGTCTTTCTTATTGGTAGTACATAGGCGTGCTCCTCGTATTCGACGTATATGCTAGTACGAAAATAGTGTGCGGCTCGTTCGAAAATACCGGACGCTAAAAATACGGTCAAAAATAAACGCCCACACGTGTAAAAACACGCATTAATATTCGCCGCCTCTCGCTCGCGCGTTCTTCGACGCTCGAGATATCTCCATCTTCTTCTACTTCTTCTACTTCTCCTTCTTCTTCTACCATCTCTTCATCTTCTTTTTCTTCTTCCTCCTTTCATCATATAGATAGAAGTGTTCAAGAGTAAAGAAGACAAAGACGAAGAGTCATGGAAGACTTTTTAAGCTTTTCTGATGAGAATCGAGATAAAGCGTTTAACATAAATTCTCAAAATAATTTAGATTTACTTTTCTAATTTTCTCTTTTTTTCTTTTTTTTTTTTTTTTTTTTTTTTTTTTCAATATATTCATACGTGGATTTTATATAGATATTCATCAGAATTAATCAGCTTCATAAACTTAGAATAAATTCATCGATCTATCTTTCTCTCTCTCTCTCTTTCTTTCAATTAAAATTTATTCCGAGAGAATATTTATATATATATATATAAACTGTGCCTTCAGCGTGAAATTTAGGTCAACTAGGGTCAGTATGCTCCCTATATAGGGTATGTATTTACATGCTTTGACAAATTCTTTTCTATGCAGGGATGTATATATTTGGATGCTGAAGAAAAATCATGGATCGATCGTTAATCCTAAAATAATCCAATGTAATGGTTCTACATGCAAAGAGGTTCGACATGCAA
>NC_062193.1:8569387-8571887 GCF_912470025.1 Vespa velutina
CTACCAAAGCCGGGTCCTGAATAGATTTCAGCTATATGGACGCGTCTTCTCTCCCCTACTTTTCTCAACTCATCCTTCCATCCCCACCATGTCCGATCCACCCCCGCCCACTAGTAGCATTTCTTCATTGCTCCTGCACACCCCTCACGACTGGCCTTTGTGTGACGTAACACTCGTCAGCTTGTCACAACCATGCTGCTGTTACTGCTGCTATTGCCTCTGTTTTCCCTCCTGTCTTGTCCTTTCGATTCGAGTAAGATCCGCTTGCTCGCTTGCTTGCTTGCTTACTCGCTCTCACGCTAAAACGATTATTCTATTTTAAGGACTCTTTCTCTCTCTCTCTCTCTCTCTCTCTCTCTCACGCTCTTGCTCTCTTAAGTCCTGCTAAGGTGTTCAATTTCATTCTATCCGGAAACAAATAATGTTAATTGTCTTAAGATACAATAACGAGAATATATATAAATGTAACAACAATATAATTAATTTATTATAATGAAATTAAAGAAAATAATCGATCAGATTTCTTTAATACTTTGATTCCTAATAAAAGGTATACATATATATATATATATACATATACATATATATATATATATATATATATATATATATATAAAAGAAAAAGAAAAAAAAAACAGTCAGAAGATTTATTAGGATATCAAAATTTTTATCGAAGATCTATTAACTATTTCGAGATCAAGATAGCGTAAATCTTTTTCTCCTCCACTCTCCACCCCTAATCTCTCTTTCTACAATCATTTATTAGTATAATTTTTAATATTACCATGATCATTATTTAGTACGATCAAAGATAGATTACTTTGCAAATTTCTCCAACTTCTTTTATATATATAGACACACACACACACACACATACACGACGAATATATATCTTCACCTCTTGTAGCCCACCTCCTGCGCGCTTACCCTTCACATTATCGATTAAACGCTCGACACGATTTAAACGCTCGAGTGACATTCTTAACCGGTCCTCCTGTTTTTTCTTATACGTCTGTTAGTATTTTTGAAGAAGAAAGAAAAGAGAAAGAGCAAGAAACAAAGAAGCAAACGAAATCGTTAGAGAATATATCGAAGACGAACATTGCCCGTTAGCCTGCTTATCGTCGGTGGAACGGTAAAAATAAATGTGCTTCGACGAAAATAAAACATGCCAGCCTATTTTGTGTATATATATATATATATATATATATATATATATATATATATACACCCGCATACATACATACATACGCACACACACACACATATATATATATATATATATATATGCATGTATGTATGTATGTATGTATGTATGTATATACGTGTATCTGTGTTATATATACAAGATAAACTATATAACATGATTAATTATTAATAAATTTTCCGCAAATAAACAGAAGACATTTCTTTCTTTTATTACGATCAGCTGAGAATAATGAAGAAAATAGAAAACAAAAACAAATACATAAATATCATATACATATATACATATATATATATATATATATATATATATATATATATATATTATATTACATTACTTTTTTCCAATTCACCTTATATTTATTTCATCCTCGAACAATGATTAGAAATTTTACATGCATCAAAATGGATGAAATGATTTCTTTGTTTTCGTCTGTTTTATCTAGGATAAGGAAAATAGAAAAAAAAATCAAATAAAACACACACGTACATATATATATACACACACACACACGAAAGGAGAGAACCATGTGGGGTTGAAAAATGGCGAAAACGAGGGACGCTATAGAAAGGGCTTGATACGGCGTGAGTCCAGGGAATGCAAGCGCTCAATCGATTTTCACCGGGATTGCTCTCGTTTCTCTCTCTCTCTCCCTCTCTCTCTCTCTCTTTTTCTCTCTTTTTCTCTCATAGCTTTTTTTACGATATAGACAATTTGATTTTCAATTTTTTTTTCCTTTCCTCTTCCAATAGTTCAACTTAGCTCATAGACAATAATCCACATTTTCATAGTTGTCGTCCATTGTCCATCGTCGTCCATCTTTGTCATAACTATCGACGATAAGGTCTCATAAGATGAATAATAAGGCAGTTACGCATCCGAGACGAGATATTCGACTAGAGAGTAGTATGTTCGGTATTATTAATAACTCCAAATGACCCCGTTCTAGCCAAGGGTTTCTTTACTCCTCGGCCATTCCTCGACCCTTCCCACCTTCAGATTTTCGCCCTTTTTCTTCGCTTCGATTTTCTTCCCACGGAAATATACCTGCCCCCTTGTATATATCCCTTCGGACTTCCCTTAAAAAGCTACCCTAATAGCAAATACCGAGCATCGATCGTGGTTATTATTATACATGGTGATTATATAGTTAAAAACGGAAAAATAATCTACGGGGTGTATCCAATGTTTGTATACCTTAAAAAGTTCTCCCACGGTAATTCAGAAAAATCATTCTGAAAATAACGATCATCACGTCGTTATCGTGACGATTTAAAAAAGAAAAAAGAAGAA
>NC_062193.1:8581887-8639387 GCF_912470025.1 Vespa velutina
GATATTTTGGTATCTTTACCTTTTTGTTAAAATCGTGCTCGATCCAAAGGAAAGGTTGAACGATGATGGCCGTTGATCGATCGTCCGAACAAAATATCCATTCTACGTTATCGACTCACGCTGAAATTCAAAACATATATAATATTATTTTTCGATTATAAAATATTAAAATGAAAAAAGTCCTAGGATCATGAATAAATCCTACAGAATTGTAAGTTCTATAATTATCGATTATAATTTCTATTATAATTTCTCATGAATGAAAGAATAACGAACAATAAAGAATTACGAATATAAAGAATAATACATAAAATAATGCTCATTTACAAATCAAATATTTCTCGTACGAGTTACGAATCGTTTAATGATGTTTCGCATATAAACGTACGTGTAAATATAATGTACATTAGATGTACATTGAACAGTACACGAACATACATATGTATGTATGTAAAATGAAAGAAAGGGAAATACAAATCGTTTCTTTTGAGCCAAAAACGTTGGCATCGGTAAGCTGGTGCTTGTTCCTGAATCATTTCGAAGGATGTTGCATCGTAGCTTAGACATTTTTCCGTTCCGCTCTCCCCATCTCCCATCCAACCCTTACCAGCTATAAAACGCATTTGAGTTTATGTTTGGCACCACGAGAAAGGCGGAAGTTTCTTCTTCTTCCTTCTCTTCTCCATCTTCTTCTTCTTCTTCTTGTCGTTTGAATATAATTACGTTCGTATATCGGCCAAAATGCCAATCAATAGCAAAAACGAGTAACGATAAGAAAGAAATATTTTATTTTCAATATTATAGATAAGTACATATATCGTGTACGAATTATAGATAATAAGATTAAGGAAAGAATGTTCAATTTAATCATGTTTATAATAAATATTTGTTGATATACATACGTATATTATATAGAACGTTATGTTATGTTAAAAGTAGCACGTATATTATTTCATTAACTTTAAAATATTAAAGAATAAAATATAAAAGAAAGAAAGAAAGAAGGAAAAAAAGGAAGGAAGAAAAAAAGAAAGAAAAATTCGCATCAAGTCAAGAATGATATTCCATTGGGATCGAATCGATCGTTCTAGAATGGTCGCCTAGATAAATCAGGATAAAACGGGGATAAACGGAGTGGAAAGTGTCTTGACAACGCACACCCCTGTGTATGTGTATGTGTATATGTATATGTATGTGTATATGTATATGTATATGTATATGTATGTGACTCTCTCTCTCTCTCTCTCTCTCTCTCTCTTTCTATAATCGTCGGGATATTCCTAGCCTATTTATGCACGACGACGACGACGACGACGACGACGATGACGAATAAAACTCGTTCGAGCACGAAAGCAACCCCCTTAAAATTCTCGTTCTTCGTGAAAACTCGAAATCTATATCTATTTGCCAAGAAGAATTTATAAAGAAGAAACATATTGAAACGGATATATATATATATATATATATATATATATATATATATATATATATGTATGGATACGTAAAATCAATTTGTTTCTCGTCGGTTTCCTTCGTCCTTTTTTTCTCCTTTTTCCTATCATTTTTTTTTCTCTCCCTTCGTTTCTTTCCTTTTTCCAAAAGAGTCACGACAACGACAAGAAAACCAAGAGTATCTATTCTAATCTATTAACGATACGGGTATTTCCAGTTTTCGATCAGCGAGAATAGCGAGCTTGTAAATGTTGCTGCTAGGCAGGATTATAAACGCTTAGCATGACCTGGCCGCGATAAATGAATTATCGATGGACATACGAAGTAGTACCTATTTACGGACTATATCACCTGAACACGTATACATCTATATCAACGATTTGCGTTCAATCATTTGATTCAGATGATTCATTTCTTTTCACTGTCGTATCCATATCGTATCCAAGGATATATATGTTAATAAAGCATTTTACACAACACACACACACATATATATATATATGTATACATATATATATATATATGCCAAGTGATCGAAGAAAAACAATTGCGTTTTGCTAGGAAATTATGTATACACTTTAAACGCGATACACACTAATGACACCAAATATATACGATTGTTACTGTTAATTTTTTTTATTTTATTGTTACTGTTGTTGTTTCTTTATCTTTTTTATATTCATTTATTCATCTGTCTTTATATCTTTCTTTCTTCTTTTTTTTTTTTTTTTTTTTTTTTTTTTTTTTTAATTTCTTTCCCCCTCCTTTTTTTCTCTGTTTTCTTTCTTTTTCCTTCATTGTTGTCATCCGTCACTGGCCTCGGCATTGTTTTCATATCGTACGTTCATATGTACGATTGCACGGAAACGAGGCTTATGTTTACACTACCACACATTCCTATCAATCATGACGTAATCTTCGTGTTGTATTTTTACCTTAAATACTATTCCTAACGAAATGCGTAATTACATACGTCAAACAACCGGTATTACATTCGTATCGCTATTACAACACGCTTATTATTATTATTATTATTATTTTTATTTTGATTATTATTATGGCCGTTACTACACTACTACTCCTACTACTACTACTACTACTACTATTATTATTATTATTATTATTATTATTATTATTATTATTACTATCACGACTTTTTCTCTATGTATATATTTCTCTTTGTTTATTGACATTTATATGAAATGCTATATAAAGTGATATAATCGTACGTAAGAGTATACATTACGAATCCGATATCGATTTATCTATTTATCGAGATGTACGAATATTAACTGAGATCGCTGATTTTAAAACAAAACAAAACAAAGAAAAAAAAAGAAAAAAAAGAAAAGGAAAGAAAAAATGCCGAAGATAAAAGATTCGAACGTAAGATGATTCTTCGATGAGAACGAAGTAGATTTGTTCGATGGTCAAACGAAAGTAAAGAAATGAATGGAGAAATAAAGTAAGATACAACAGTTGGTTGTCACAAAGTATTATAACCACGTTCACCATCGAACTCACCTTACGTTGCAAGCTGCCACACCTTCGTGTTCGAAAACACGATTCGTACTTCTGATTCTCACTTCTCTCTTTCTCTTTCTTCATTTTAAAATATTTTTATTCGAGCTAATATACTTTACTTTCGAATGGTATCGCTGTCGTTGCGAAAAATTCGAACGATGCAAGTCACAGATCACAGAAAAAACAAAGCACCGGATGTTGCTTGGATATCTCATGCAGAGAGAGAGAGAGAGAGAGAGAGAGAGAGAGAGAGAGAGAGAGAGAGAGAGAGAGAGAGAAAGAGAGATATAGACACGTTTCGAGACGCGAGCCATTCTCTGAGTACACGCGCGCGCGCTCCAACGCAAGAGGGATGGAGATAGGAATGGCGGGGAAGAAGAGGAAGGGCATAAAAACAATGCGATCATAATGGTTACATTCTCGCAAGAATAAGAGAGAAATTTTCTTCCTTACCTTGTCCATGAAATTTTTACCATCACCGAAAATAAAACAACGGACAAACGTAATTCCATCGCACTTCTCTTTCTATCACGAGATTGTCTCCTGATAGTTCCCGGGACACGATTATTACGTATGTTCTCGAGTGTTTACGAGCTCGAAAGCCAATACAGAAACAACGCGCGACGTAAACGAAACGAAATAGATGACGATAACGATGATTCTTTAGCGTCAACCAAAGTATCACTCGATGTACCGCAAAACGAGAAAGCGCCATCTATTGGACGACTAGTAATTCCCTTATACCGAATACCATATGGTATTCGAATATTATATACAATACTTCCTCCAATTAGAGAACAGTTCTTATTTACGCGCGTTGATTTGAATTTTCTAATACGTATCGTCGTAAAGTTCATATCTCGTTCGTAGATTTTTTAATCTTTATATATATATATATATATATATATATCAAAATTGTTTTTAATTATTTTAAAAATGAGATTGCGAGAATTATGTGATTATATAAACGATAGATATTATCGTGAACGAAACGCTATCAATTTCTTCTTTATCGTTTACCTTGAAATAAATGGCGTCGCTAGTAGCAAATGCATATATGTATTATAGTTATATATATATTTTTGAATTGATCATGGTGTCGTCATCTTACAATACTACTTTGACTTTTGACATATGTGCCTCTCTTTGTTTGATAGAGTTGTAACTTTTAAAAAACTATATTGAACGGTAACGACAAGAGGTTATGATAGATAAGAACATACGATAAATTTTATCGAGAATTTCCTCGACTCGTTAAGATTAGTCCACTAAAGTAAAAACGTAGTATGGTCAGTTTTTTAAGAACGAACCTTTAAGTCGAGTTCCTTTTTCGTTATTGTTATTGTTCTTTTTTTTTTCCAGTTTCAACACGTGAGTAATAATTTATACTTCTTTCGTTAATTCAATGAGAATATTCTACGACGTATATATGTACGGTTTATAATTTTCATATTAGCATGTTGACATGGAATGCTATTTATGTTCGATATTACATTTATAATTTATAATGATTATTATTTTTCGTTTTTTTTTTTCTTTTGTTCTCCCTTTTTATCAAAGTCTCATTCAAATTATTTGCAGACGATGTCTTGGTTTTTTGGCAAAAAGAAACATCAGAAGGAATCACCAGTTGAATCGACTGAAGATCTTACATCTACTAGCATAGAAAATGAATTTGTAAATATTGAAAGACAAATGTATCCTGTACCTCCAAATTCTCAGGATGGAATACCTTATCCTGGTGGTGGCCTATATCCACTTATAAATGACGCTTCAACTTATCCTACACTACCTACAAATTCAACTAAACAAAATCAGCAAGGGGATATGCAACATTATTTAAGTGGAGTACCATTCAAATTATGTAAACAGTTGGAGAGTAATATGAATGATTTTGAGATTGATAGGTTACGTGCAAATGAAATTTTATCTTTTATCCAAAGAATAGAGGAGCAAAATTTAGATTATGATTTTTCACATGAAAAGAGTGTCATTACGGAAATGAATAGCACTAATGATGAGTAATCAATAAATGTTATCTAAATATTTATAGGCAAAAAGCGATTTTGTTTTCTAAATATATAAAACAGATAAAATATCGTTTATCTATTATTACATATGTTATAATGAATTTTGATATTTCAATATTGTTTAGAGAATACACGTTAACTTAAAAGTAATTGCTTTACCTATTTTTTTTTTTTCTTTTGTATATTTATTGCTTATATGTAATTATGATGTAATACTTTGTGAATTTGGAATAGATAAATTTCCAGGTATATGGCTCTATTAAATATAATTAAAATAGTTTTAGTTAGTGACAATGTATATCTTAGGAAATGTTGACAGAAAAAGTATTAACATATTAATCATATGTTTAAACCATATTTCTGCTGCCAAGCTTGCAATGTATAATGATACTTATATTTCCTTACGTGCTCAGGAAGAAACTTGTAGGCAGATACATGACACAAACTGTGCACAAGGACATATTCTTGATATTTAATAGTTATATAAACAGCATGTGTGTCATTGTAAATATTGTTTACAAGTTGTATATTTATCATTGTTGATGATGATTAAATGCCATTACTTAATGTAATCAAATACATATAAAATATTAAAAAATTATTTTAAAATAAACTATTAGCTTGTTGCAAAGAATTTAATTATTAACCGTAATATTAGATAAAAAGGAATATTTTGAGAAAAGTGTTAAGTATTAACATTTTAACATTTAACTTACTGCAGTCATAAAACTTTTTTAGAAATAAATATTATACATACATATTTACACATATTACTTTTTTGTAGTTTGATATTAATTATTTGCGAGTGTACTAAAAAATGTAATAAAAGAATTACAAATCCTTATTCACAATTCTGGCATTCCTATAAAATTCTATATATAACAAAATTACTAACATTTATTGTTATTTATCAATATTATTGCAATTATAATTATAAATATAAATTATAAATTAAAAACCATATCAAGAATCATTATAATGATGACAAGTATAAAAAATGGCAACCAATTTTTGAGAAAACCATAAAAACTGTAATAATAAAAATAGTTTATTAAAATTTATGAATTGAATAATATCTATTACTATTATTAATGGTATTTAAATATTTAATACTCACTTTACATATTTTCCTTTTACCAAAATAAAAGCTGCTAGTTTTACCATGTTCCAGTTTGTAGAATTATCATAAGCCATTAAGTTTAAAGCTTTTGCAACATGTGAGTGACAATTATCGAAGAATAAATTATGCTAAAAAATCGATTAAATGTAATTTGATAATAAACAATAAAGGAGACTGATGAATTTAAATTTATTTACCATCCTGGTTTTATAAATTTCACTGGCCTCTGATACGGCCATATCCCATCCTTGCACACCACCTTTCGCTTTTGTATATTGAAGTTGCCAATATTTAATGGGTTTACCAAATGCCATATGATCTTCAGCTACATGATAAGGACCAGCAAAATCCCTGATTACACCAGTCGATGTGCAAATTCCCATATGACCAATAAATGGTATTAAATAACTGTGTAATTAAAGTCATAAGAAATAATTTTTTTTTTTTTCAAATGCAACAAACACTTAATTAGATGTGACTAATGTATTATGATTATTATTATTGCATAATCATAAAAAATATTGTATTGAATTTATTATTCACCTTATTCATTTCATTCAACATCAATAGATATTGTAATCGATTAAGAATAGAGAACAATGATATATTAAAGATTACATTGTAATAGAAAATTAAATGTTTAATATAAATATTGAAGGTTAAGTTTCTATCGTAAGACAACTCACGTTATAATAGGCAATGGAGTCCAAACAATGCAAAAGGGAAATCTCTGCCTTTCTGGATTTATAGTGAGATCCATTTCTGGCGAGCTTGGGGTGGATTCGGATATTACATTCGTCAACAAATCAGGATTCATTATAGTTTACTACGACCTGACGTTTAAACGACGTAAGCCAGCCATGAATCCTCGCGCGGTATATTCAATACTAAAGTTAAATTCTTTTAGATCACAATAAAAGTTGAAGGATGTTTATCTGTTAGCTGGATTGTACGGTTGGATTTTTTTCTTTTTTTTTTTTTTTTTTTTTTTTTTTTTTTTTTTTTTTTTCTCAATATATCAAGTTTATCATTTCTACTTTACGAAAATGAATACAGATATTATATACAGATATAGATTCTACGTTATCGCATGTCACCTATCTCTCTTTGTGAAGAATAAATTCATTAATGTTTCTTTTACTCGTTAGATAAATATCAAAGTTCATAATTCTTACATAAGTGAAATCGATTTTCAATGAAAGAACGTTTCTAATCAATGTTCATCCATCCCGGCGCTTATTTCGACATTAATGTTCTTTATATACATATTTGATATCTAACTTGTTACGTAGGGCTATATACCATTATGTTATACTGACGATAAAACTGCTAGAGAAGAGTATGTTAGTCGCACAGAAGATGCCGTAAAAATGCTTTATACCCTAATAGGACAGTACGTAACAGAATTGCGAGCTAACGAAATTATATGCAATCATGTTGGGTTTCTTGCCGAGCAGAACGTTTCTTTCCGTTGGACGAATATGTATCAGGCTCGATATGGTAAGTATTAAATTTATTTTATTACAATTTATTAAGTCCTCGAAGAATGCAAATTTTTGTACGAATTTTAAAAGATCATTCGCGCGCGTAAACGAAACCCCGGGAAATTCGAATAGAAATGTTTGACGAGAAGCAAATTTTATCGATCGTTCTCTTTGATATTCTCCTTTTTGTTTTCTTTCCTTTTTCTTTTTTTTTTCTCTCTAATTAAAGTGACAATCATCATATTCTGCTGGTTCACCGTGATTTACGGTAACGTTGTGAGGAATGAGGATATTTGTGGAACACACAATGGCAGGCGTTTATATCTTGAATTAGGCGAAAAGGGTATTCTTTATGCTAAAAATGTATCCTTTATAAAAAATGCACCTAGACAACAGACATCAAGAATTTATGCGACAAATAGTTCCCATGATCAATGCAGTCTCGAATTAGTAACCTGTCCGTCATGCGTTATAATAGTTACATTCAAGAATATTGCATTGTCGCATCATTGCGGCGATGGTGGTGTTATGATGGATAATCCATGCAGGTATAGAGATGATATTTAAACGTTTTCATTGATTATCCTTTTTATTTTCTTTTTCAACGACAAACCTTTCTCTATGCCAACGAATGATCCACAGATGTGATTACGTTTGGATTTCCGAGCCACCATATGAAGACGTTTCAGGTACACCTTACTGCGGTTTATATTCACCTATCATGTACAGATCGAGTACCAGAACGCTATCTATTACTTTGCTCTACAGTCAATCGCATAAGCATGCTTTTACCCTGGAATATACGGCCGAAAGTAAGGATCTGTAAAAGTAATCTGTCCTATTATAAAATAATATCTTCGTTAAAGAGATCTAATATATATTTCTTTTTTCACCCCTAGGAAACAGGCTACACCTTAAAGGAACGGAAATGATGACATCAGTTACGAAAGGTCTGAATAGTACAGGTGGAGGTATTCTTACGTCACCATTTTTTCCGGCTCGATATCCACGAGATTTAGGTTTGGAATACCTAATAACATGTCCCTCCGAAGCTCCATCATGTCGGGTCAGATTGTTGTTCAGCGATTTCCAATTAGCTACGGTTTCTATCATGGAAGTACGTAGAGTACTTCCTATGTACTAAGTATTTTTCGTTGGACATTGAAATTGTTCGATCTTAAAGTTGCGTGTTTTTTTTTTTTTTATATTTCATGTGTCCGTAGTTTTACGATTGGAACGGTCAACGACTTGATGTCAGCAGTGGTGCAAGATTTCGTCCACCGGTGATAGTAAGTTCCGGACCCTCTCTTTTGATAAGATTCTACGCTAATGGTGGTACTGGCCTGGGATACAAAGCCTTTTATTCCTTCGTTATCGGTCATCTTTACGACAAGTCAATTCATCCTATAACAGATTGTGGAGGATACGTGGAAAATTTGGGTGGGGCTATCACTATGATGGACATGGTAGGTCAAGGTGTAAAAACTTACGATTGCGTGTGGCTTATCAGACCACCTAAGAATTTTCTTCACATGAAGACTCATATGTATTTAAAAGTGGTTACCTTCGCAGACATGGGTAAGACATTTGAAATCTAATCTGATTTATTCTAATATTGAGAAGAAAAAAATTACTTGACAGCTGGAAACACGGAATTGACTATAAAGCAAGGACCAACATCAGCTCTTTTACCTTTGGAAGTTTTAAGACATCCTGTGAGCCAATTACAACCACTTAGACACAGAGAACACATCGCTCCTGTTACCAGTGGATTTCACGTGAGCCTTCGTGGTACTTTTGGTTCTACATCGCATCTAGCTATAGCTTACACAGCCTTCAGTTACATGGGTATGTTTATTTCGGTTTCTCGAATACGAAGGAAACGAAAAAAAGGAAGGAGATAAATATCGATTGATTTTATAATAAATAGATTGCTTCACGGGCTCCGACTTTCTGTGTCAAAATCACAGATGCATACCGAGCCAACTTAATTGTGACGGATTCGATCATTGCGGAGACAACAGTGACGAACCGGCTACATGTTACAGAGGTAACGTCGACTCTAGTTAGATCCGGTTATATCTTTTGAACTAATACCAATTTGTTCCAAATATAATCGTTTGCCTATAGATTGGGACGTTGAACCACAGGATAGAAAATGGCACACGAATAAAGCGAATTATTATTTCCCAAAGATCGATCGTTACCCTGATTTAAAAACAGCTACATTGGTCTTCGTTGCGAGTAGCCTTGGCTTGATAGTTCTGATATCGGCCCTTATTATATTATTATACAGAATGGGTGCCAGAGCTAGACAACAGAGAGAACTACAATCACGTTTACAGACTATCAGTGAGCTCCTAGGTACGTGTTTGATAATTACCACGGAAACATAGATTATCATTTATGTTACTTCGAGCAGTCTTTGACATTACAGACGGAGCAAGGATCGATGAAATCTCAGTGACGGATGATCCACCGGTTTACGAAGCACCACCTGGATACGACGAAGTTGTCAAGTTGAGCTTAGAATCCGACGGTAATAGACGAAAGAAGAGAAGCTTCAGTTGCGAGCCACGAAGTAGAAATTCGCCAAGTCGATGTTCGTGAGTTTGTCGTCGTCTTTTTGAGTTCGTTCTTGTCTTGCCTGACATTTCACGTTTAACGTCTCATTTCTTACGTTTATATTCGAGACACGAGCAAGAGCCACAGTCATCCATGTATCTAGTAGTAGAGGGAGCCAGTACAAGTCGTTGTAATCAAACAATGACCTCTACTACGAGGAATCCAAAGGTTCCCGAGAGTCCACCACCACCGTACGTTACTCCTCCGGGATCAATCGGGAGAAGTCTTAATATTTCAGAGATACCTTCTTCTTCTTCTACTGGATCGGGTAAGCTATATATTAAAAGTTAACAAATTGAAAAGCTGATTGAACGAATTAATGATTAAATAATGGATATATAGGAGAAATTGAGATTATTGGAAGAAAAAGATGTCGCCGTGCCTGGTTACGAAAAAGTTGTGACTTCTCTCGATCCCAGCCATCTAATAACGAGAATGAAATAACACAGATGAAAAATCCTTCTTCATCGCTCGACGCTGAAGTCCTCGGTGCGTATCTCCAGGACTACATTGCTTCGTGTCCGAGCTGCGCGACCGATTACTCTGCTCCACAGCCGAACAGCTCTCAGAATGCATCGATCGACATCAACGGAGACTCGCAGGAGACAGGAGAAGGCGTAGGAACAGACGAAGACAAGGACCGTCAAGTCGATGTCGTCGATAATTCGCAAAGTGGATGTGCTTGCGAGGGTGCCTGTGGATGTGCCAACAATCAGTCAGTTTTAATCAATGAAATAACGATCAAGCAGAACGAAGAAGAACTCGAAGTTCCAATGGTGAATTGATTTATTCTTTTTCCCTATCTATTCGTACGAAAAAAATTTTCATTTTCTCATCGAAGAATAATTTCCTTTTAGAACGAAGAATTCGAACAAACGGCGGATGAGTCAGGCATGAATAGAAATAAGGAAGAAGAATTATCCCATAAAAATGCTATTATCAGACTTCTTGGTAGCAGCTGTTCGAGGCATAGCAGATCATCGTCCATAAGTAATGTAAACACGACAAGTTCAACTCCTTGCGGTACATTAGGAAGATCCTTTAGAAAAGTGTCCGTATGTTCGCGTGACAGTTATGCAACTAAGATTTCCACCATCAGCGTCTGCAACAGTTGCGAGAAACTTCACGACGAGTTTCAATTCATATCCGAGGCAGCAAGCGTTATTGGGGCTACCAATCCAAGCACTATGGCTAATACACCTAGTAGCACACCGAAAATCATTAATCTTCAACGTAGACGAGCCAGAAGATACTCAAGCTGTGATCTCGATAGTTTTTATGAGAGTATCAAATTCTTGGATTCTTACCTTGCACATAGAGGAAAGTCTAATCAAGGTCGTAGACAATCGACCGTTGCTGTTATGCTTTTCGGTACTCCTGAACATTCTGGAAGACGTCTAACTCGCATTTCCAGATCGGCCGAAGGAACGATACGAACTCATACTCGCATCTGTCGTTCTAACGACGATACTTTGTTCAATTAATCTTCCTAGAAATTATTTGAAGAATTTTTTTCCTTTCTCTATTCTATATAGATGACAAAAAAATTTGCAGGTTTTATCAAGATATTATAGATTATTACGAAAAAAAAAAAAGAAAAAAAAAAAAAAAAAAAAAAAAAAAAAAAAAAAAAAAAAAAAAGAAATGCCTCTATAAAATTTAATATGAAATAATTATTAAACATATACACAATCTCAAGGAGATTAATTAACTAATGTCTTGTTCATCAAATTAAATTAAATCATTTCGTATATTCATTTATTTTTGTTAAATCGATCGAAATGTAAACGATTATCATGATTTGTGATAATAATGAGCATCAAGAAAAATAAAGAAAGTAAGAAATGCCGGAATAATCGTTCAAACATATTATTGATCTTTTCTTCATACAATTTTTCTTCTTGTTTATTTTCTTATATGTATAGGCATTGTTTATAATTAGATCGTACGTAAGCGCAAATCTTTTTGTACAAAAAGAAATTGCTCGATATCCGGCATATTTTGATTCTGATTTTTGTGAGATTTGCGCCGTAAGATCGACTCAAATTTATTTAAACGTTTGAATGCCACACAACGCGATCACGTTATTTACATTTCATGACGTCAAAAAGTGCTAGAAGATCGTGTTGCGCAATTGAATCTATCAAAATGCGTTGAAGATTTTATCAATGATCTCTGACATTTAAACGATTAATCATTAGCTTTACTGCTCTTTTAAATAAATTCTTTCATCTCGTCACTTTGCAGGCACACGATAATATTTTAATGAATTTTACTTATCGATCCACACTTTTTGCCATTATTACAGAATGAATTTTTAAACGTATTTATATAACATGCATTCAGGCCAGGTGTATGCAAAGCTTAATTATTGATTGTAATAAAAAAAATATATATATATGTATATATGTATATAATATATACATGTATGTACATATTTCGATATATACATAATATAAGGATGTACATTGTATGGATAATATATCCTTCGTCCTAATATATGTAAAATATTTCTCTTTTCGGACATGGACGTAATAAATTGTTAATTATGTACAATTTCTATATGTATCTATAGATTTACTTATATCTATTCATCTCTCTCTCTATATATATATATATATAGATCATTTGAAACGTAGAAAAAACTTTTATTAAGTATACAGTCATACTATTTATAGTCTATCGATCAGCGCGAATAAAAGATACGATCGTTCATTTTGCGTTCATAAAAATTGGAAGGAATTATTAAAATTAAATTCGTTTAACGTTAAATAATAGAATGAAGAATAATTTCAAAAAAAAAAAAAAAAAAAAAAAAAAAAAAAAAATAGAAAAATTCACCTATAGATACATAAAAGTACTGCTTCGTTTAATAAACCCTTTGTACAATTCATTGTTCAAAATTGGCACTTTTATATATAATACGTATTTAATCACAGCTCAACAGCTAGCTCAAAGAGAACGTGATATGTAGAAACTCAACTAGCTCAATGAGATGTGATATGTAGAATCATACAAAAAGCTTTATACTTTTCAAATGGAAACTGCGTTATAACTTATACAATGTAAGCATACAGAAATATACAATCTCGCGCTCTCATACATACGTTAAGACACACGTCCTTTATATTAATTTCCTTTTTTTTCTTTTTGCTTTTTTTTTATTTTTTTTTTTTTTTTGTTTTGTTTTTTTTTTCTATTAAGATATGTAGCATATTAAGATAGCGTATTCACGATACAAAGCTTTTTTAAATTATTAATTATTCACGTCAATTTATCGGTGACGCTATCGGTCTATGACAATATTGATACTGCGTAATAACGTTATCAAAGTTTCCGACAAAAAGATATATTATTAGAAACAAGAAAAGAGATAGGAAAGAATCAATTTATCATTCAACGACTAAGTTGCATTTTATGAAAAGTAAATAATCTAATATTCATCGAAGACGAAAAAAAAATAATTAATTAGTGATCATTTTGAAGATATTAGTCCTGAAAATATATTTAATTCGAAAAATTTTCCATATATCATAAGATATATCACGTTTCTTTTATCTATATCGCATAGCCATTAGAATATTATCAATCGATTGATACTATTTAAATAGATTTTATAAGCTTCGTTTCAGGGGAGAATAGAAAGGAGGACTATCGAAAAAAGAAATAAATTAAGACCTCGTCGAATTTCGAACTTGGCAAGTGTCGATGATATTCTAGCATTAGTTTCACGATTATCATCTATTAAGCCTTATGATTGTTTTATTTGTCTTCTTTAAGTAATTTAAATCATTCATGCGATTTGACTTGTATTCGGACTCCATTCGATTCTATAATATCATATTTCGTTGTATTGGCGAGTCATAAAGTAACTTGAAAATTATTGGTTTTTTTTTCTTTTTTTTTTTTTAAGTATTTTGCAAACATATTGAACATACATTTTCCTTAATTGCCATGCGATAATTTTGGTTAATAATATCTATGACCTCCGTACATTCCTGAGCCTTTTACGTAACTGTTACGTTAACGTTTACTAACGCTTCTAAATATTGAAAATTTGATTAAAATGGCGCACACACACACACATACATACACACACATATATATATATATATATATGTATGTATGTATGTATGTATATATGTACATATGTGCATATGTGCATGTACAAGATTAGAAAAAAATTACAATCGAAATCTTTGATGCTACTTGACGCAATAGCAATATTGTTTCATACCATGATTCAAACACTTGGCACTCGTAGCATAAGGATTAATCCTGCTCACGTTATGATCCGACACGGTATAACTAGCGTTGCTATTATATCGTACGGTGAACTCAAATTTACCATTTCCTGGGGTCACCTGAATCATACAGAAATATTCTATGCTCGTTGAATTTTTATCATTAAAATGTAACATCTGGTCGGCCCGATATATTTTCTTCAGTTGCAGTTTCGCGCACAATCTTTTACCCTTCTTATCCTTATAATCCTTCACGATATTTTCTATATGATTTAAGAAACTGTTCACACCACCGATCACGATTTTATCATTTGTACTAGCTGTTCTAAAAGCTGTACAGGCACACCAATGAGGTGCGATTGAAGCATCTTGACACGATCTTTCTCTTGGGATTGGCTCGAACAGACTGTTACAGCTTGGACAACCTAAAGCGGAAGAGATTACATTTTGATCTTGACAATAGTTTTAATAGATTTGACATTTTTCAGATACCTGGAGAAACATCGGCATCTCCACCAGCTGTTAATAAAATATCCCTGAATGTTTCGTAGAGATCAAACGGAGAAGTCAGACGATTTTCATTTAATTTCAGAGCCTGATAAGCATCCGGATTTTCATTACGGAACCAATCTGGTAACCATATATAGATGAAAGGTAATCTTTCCTCGTACCAACCAACGAATGTCTCTCTGATGTTACCCCAACGCATGCCTAAACACAAAAAATATATTCTACTCTACTACACTTCGATCGAAATAATTTTCTGAAACTTAATCGATTCGATTAGACGAAGAATTTATGTAGATACCGTGATCACTCAAAAACACGATCATCGTGTCGTTAAGAACCCCTTCCTCTTTGAGAATTTGCAATTTTCGAAACATTTGGGAATCCATTAAGGATGGTCCATTCACGTTCTCATGGCTTATTGAATTAGTCCAAAAAAATCCAAAATACGGTACGTTCACGAACGTTTGAGCAAAATCCATAGCGTAATTAAAGATCCTATCGAAGCTCGTTTCAGGGCCAGTGCAATACTTGAGATTAAATCTGAGATTGTAAAAGTGAAAATAATCAAGTCATAAGTATAAATTATTTTTCCAGACTTTCTTCATATCTTTAATAAAAACCCCATCGATTAACACTAATTAACACTATGCCGTCCGGCGACACCAGAGTGGTGTGTGCATAGTATCGCTCAGTGGCCGGTGACAGCACTTTAGTATCTTTTGCATTCTGTTGATGTTTTTGTTTAGACAACAATGAGTTACATACTTCAACAAGTTTTTTGTTTTTATAAGTACTTGTGCAACAAGCCAAATAATTCGAATTAGCGCTGCCGGCGCCAAGCGAATAAATTTTTATGAGACGTGCGGACGACAGTGTTAATATCATTTATATTACATATACGTATATATATATATATATATATATACACCCACACAAATACACTTATATACGTATACTTATATACATACATAAGAATAATTACCTGTTCTTAGATTTAAGAAGCTTTTCGCTTGCCAGCATGTAAGGCCGTAGATAATAGTCCGTTGGTGGTTGCACGAAACCTACTTTTAGATAGTTAAATGTGTTCAAAATGGTCTCGTCCTCGCCGTATGCCGTGATGTATCCTGCATTGCGGAAATTATACCAGAGAAAAGGACAACGATCGAGTTTATAAGCTTCCGAAGGTTTACATCTCGAGTATGCCTGTTCTTGATTCTGACCGGTTAAAATTGCCATCAAGTTTGGAAAAGTATTGTCGCCCATTTTGTTGTATCCCTTCAAGCCGATCCAACCGGTCTCACGAAGATACTTTTCGGTCTTTGGCATACTTCTTTGAAAGTTTAATCGGCTTACACTGTCGATACCAAGAACGAGAATACTGAGTTTTCTCGGGAGACCATATGTCACGTTGTTATTCGTCCCGTTCTCCAAACGATCGTAGACCTTACGTGGATTCAAAATGGCATGGACGTTTTCATATATCGTTTGTTTCTTTTTCTTCTTCGATTTAATTTGACAATTCACCAAAACAACTTCCACGTCGTCTGGTATCGTTGCTTGCGTTTTCAAACTTTCACATTGTTTCACTCTACGTCGAATTGATCGTACGAATATATTAATAATAAACATATCTATTCGATCTGTTTCTTTGACTGAAATTGACTGAATCTAACTCAAACATTACTTACGTTATCGTCGAATCAAATTTGTGCTTTCTTGGATTATCAAAGTTCGGTCTAATTACAGGCGACCAACAACAAAACATATTTTTATGAGCAGCCATGAATTTTGAATCGAGGAGAAGGATGATGGTATCGTTTTCCCCTTTTGATATTCGCGTGTAAAGGTTTCCTTTAAAACATTCCTCGAACTTTTCCCTTTTTACAAACTTTACGATCGATGGATCTAATGCGTCAATCGATAACATATGACACTTCGAATTCCATACGAGAAAACCGTCCATCGTACCTGAAAATCGTACTCTTTTAAAGAAATATTTTCTTTTCTTATATTTCTCACCCTTCTTTTCTCCCTCTCTCTCTCTCTCTCTCTCTCTCTCTCTCTCTCTCTCTCTCTCTCTCTCTCTTTTCCATTTCTTTTTCACTTTTACAAAATAGAGAAAAAAGAAAAGAAAAAGGAAAGAAAAGAAACGTCCGATTTCTGTCCAAGAAATGATATCTTATTTATATCTCAATTATTTCATATATCTTACGAACGATTATATATCTTATCATGGTTTCATCAATTTTTTTTTTTTTTAAGGAGAACGTAATTGTATTTATCTTCAACATTTGTAATGTAGTATACCAAAGTCAGATATTATTTGGTCCAAAGTGATTATATCATGGTTTCATCAATTTTTTTTTTTTTTTTTAAGGAGAATGTAATTTAATTTATCTTCAACATACGTAATTTACTATACCAAAAGTCAGATATTATTTGGTCCAAAGTGATTATTCATTTATGAACTCACCGTTAGTATCGTTGTAGAATCTGTAGGACGGATATTGGAAATTCGTATAGACGATGTTTTCTTCGGAAACAAAAAATAATGTCACAATGACAAGACACGGAAGAAGGAGTAAAACTATACCAGGTCTTCGACAAAAGCATTCCGCGAAGCGCGACCACTTTGCCTTGCGCGTCATCATGCTAAGATCGCGCTTCTGTCACTGAACAATCAGATGTCCTTTGAATTGTGTTCACACTCCCACTTGTTCTTCCAATTGGAAGCTATCGCCGGTGGTATCGGTGGTGGTACTGGCATTTCCAAACCCTTAACTCTTAAAATTTCCCTTTCCCTTTGTTCCACCACGTTCTCTTTTCTTTCAAATCTTTGATCTTCGCACGAACGTTCATTATCTTGGATCCCCTCATATCTCCCATGTCTTCTTTCTTCCCAAGGCAAACCAATCATTGAGCGATACTCTTCGACGATGACTACTTTCTGTATAGAATCTTTATCCTCTAGCTTTTTCTTCGAACTTAATGAACGTCTCTTAGGATAATCTACTTGTACAATAAAAATATATTCAACTTTATTTATAATTAAACTTAATTATATCAACGATATCGTACGATATTTCATTATTGAAAATTAATTCTTTTTTCTCGATATGATTATCTTTCTATCATAATCTTTGCGTTATCCTCAAATAAAGTCGATAAAAATAAGGCACTATTTGAAATCGTATTAAGGGAATAATAAGATTCCGGAAAGGAATGAAACGATAACAAGCCGTTATCTACGAGTTTTTTTCTGTTTTTTTTTGATACCTCGTAAAGTCAATTCAAAAGCCAGTGATGTACCAGATATACATGTACTAATATAAAAATATTTTTCTACGATGCGACGAAATGGAGAAACTTTGTAAACGTTAGTGTATAAACGAGAAGAACGTAATAAAGAAAAACAAAAAAAAAAAATACGTTTGAAATCGTGTTCGTAAGGGCCCAAACAATGAAGGTTAAAACGTCATCTACTCTTCTTAAAGTGGCCATGTGTTACATTGATTGCATAAATGAACGGACGGAATCGTCTTGTCGCTATTGAGATAAGGACAAACGATTTTGTTTTTTACTCTCTTCTTTGGTTAAACGAAAGTCATTCACGAAGTATACATCCATTTAATTCATTCATTCGTACGTAGATATATCATAGCTTGATGGGTAATTATCTAACCATTAAACATTAAATCTATGTACTCGATAAAAAAGTAATTACTATTCGTTTATACGAATATGCCTAGTTGTTTTTAACCTTTTGATAATATAAATAAATAATATGATTATCTACCCTTTCATATGTGCCTAAAGTGTATAAACGTGTACTCTCAAAAGTTACCAACTTACCCCACATTCACTATATTCTATTATACATGAAGAAATAATATTCTGAATAAATGTCGAAGAGAGAAAAAGATGGAATTCCCATGTGACATCGATTTCTCCAGATGATCTCATTAATCTCTCAAGTTATCGAAAGTCTACTGTCACCGGTGCCACCATCATCATCACCACCACCACCACGAACAGTTACTCGTTGAAAGAGGTGAATTGATAACACTCTCACTACGCGTTATACGATACCGTTTAAGAATTGATCAATCATGCCCTATAACATCTATTATAACATAACGAGATCTAAGAAAATGATGAATATTTTTTTGTCACTTCCCATTCCAATAGATTAACTCAAAATTCTCTTTTCCTTATATATACATATATATATGTGTGTGTGTGTGTGTGTGTGCTTATGTGTATGTATATATATATATATATATATATATATATATATGTTTATATATGTGTATACATATACATATGCATATATATAAAAGAATGATATATATGGACAGGTAGATATTTTTTTAGAGTTATGAGTATTACGAATATTACGATTATTGACGAACAGAGAAACTCGTTGATGAAAAGAAAATTGAAAAAGAAATTGAGAAAAAATTGACGAGACACGAGTCGAAAGGATATGAACGAAAATTAGCAACAACAATGGCAAGAAGTTACGACAACGAAGTTCAGTTGTCGACTGACGACTAAATGTGCGCGAGAACGTCGACGTACTCGCTAGAAGCCGACGTCGTCGTCGACATTGCTGTTTCGATACTGCGCCGGTCGATATTCGCGCGAGGATGCCGATCCAACCACCCCGTTTTCTTTTCTTCTTCGTTGCATTCCTAAGCAATAAATACGATCGTTGAGAAATTTTTCAACACACTATTATATCCCATTAATACAATTATCTCGATGATCAATATTTGTTTAAATCATTCCATATGACGAAATAATCTATTTTTATCTTTACAATCGAATATACTTTTTTCCTTGTAATCAATATTCTTACAAAAAGAACAAAAAATAATTATGCATATCGTAACTTTTTTTTTATCATATTTTCGATTGGATAAGATCGTTCGTACAAATATTTATCTAAGATTTGCCGTATCTCATGAAGAAATTTTATTTTTACATCGTTAATGACATTTTGTCAATGTCAAACGTTTCACGTATTTTTAAATAAATTTATTGCATCGATTAAATTAAGTTTATTTGAATGTTAATTCCAAGATGTTTTTTCATACGTAATAAATCAATTGTCAACGGACAAGATATTGTCGACTAATAGGACAAAGATATTATGCAAATATTGACGAGCAACAGACGCAATGGCATATAGAAGTGCATTTTGTTCTTTTATTTTTCCTTTTTTTTTTTTTTTTTTTTTTTTATTCATATTATCTTTTTCTCAGGAAATAACCATTTCCTAATTTCATTTCTAACTAATTACTAACCACTACTAACCACTAACGCTAATGAGCGTTAATTAATAAAATTAAACTTAGATATTATTACTATATATATAATGGATTCTCGAAAATTGTTATATATTTAAAACTAAATAATCCAGTAAATTGGCAGATAACTATACTCGGAAGTACGAAAAATATTTGTATTGTATTTATTATTGACTGCTTGATGTGAGCTCATTATCTATTTTTGGTTTTTATGTTGATCTTTTTTCTTTTTCCTTGTCATTTCCGTTCTATTGTAACTTATGTATATATATATATATATATATATATATATATATATATATATATATCTTGATGAATGCTCGTGCTTCTATTTCTATTCATCATTCATATAGACATTAACCTTGTAAAGTAAACACACTCGGCCGTGAAGTTTTACATAAATACATATAAGTGATCTCATTTTTGAGAAACCGAAGTAAAATTATTTTCAAAGCAGTCATTACGTTCTTCGTCATTTCGGTTAATTTTTATTTAACAATGTAACATCGTTAAATCGATGAAATATAAAAATGTTATGTTTATAGTCCGTTCAATGAGACGAATCAAGAAGCATGATAAAAGCGTGATAGATAGTATACATAAGACTCCAGCTACTTGCTGGCGAATTATAGTCAATTGTTAAATTGAGAAACGAATTTATATAGATCATTGTTAGGGATTGCATCAACTTCCTGTCCAAAAATTATTACAATATCTGAGGATTGTAAAAGAAGCTCCTGACACGATCGCGTCTCGATCATGTGGATTTTTTTTCCAAAACGTCTTCTGATTCGTCATAATATATGTATATATAAAATTTCCTTATATAAAATACATATTCTGATATTATTTCATACTTCGACTAAAATAATAAATACACAAATCCTGTTGAGATTCAACAAGCGACGAATTCAATTTCCAACAGTTAAAGATTCACAATGGATTCGTGAAACTCAAGCTGGCTTAAAGGATCTTTGGTTATACTTCCTCCCTTAACATGTATTCAACAGAGTTCCTGGATCTTCCTCGTACTCGAAGATAGGTACATACGTTTGATGATTTATATTATTTTCATTTTACTTCTCAGTTTTTCTTTTTGTCCACGGATTTCCGGCGATGACAACGACGATGATGACATGCATGGAAACTGCATTAAATCAGACTATATCGGCACATTCTGAAAACGAGTAAAATGATAACGAACGTCCTGTCATAAGCATCTACGTATGATAACTTATCTTTTTTAACAAGTACATATAACACCTACGTTAAAGCGATTAAAAATATCGACAATTCGAAATTACGATCGTGTACAGTCGATTGAAAATGATGATGTTATTAAGTTTGTCTATTAAAAGGAGAAATATAAGAGAAAAAAAAAATAAAATCTTTTTCTCTAGAAGGAATTAGAAAAGTTAATACTCACTACAGACGGAGCAATGTTGTTCATCGGAGCCATCACCACATCCGTCACGTCCACTACAGGCAATCGCATCTGAACGACATCTGCCATTATCGCATTTGAAAGGACACGTCCTAGGCGCTATTCTACCACGATATCGTGTTCGACAGGCTCCTCTAGGTTCGTCGCTGCCATCCCGACAAGATACTACTGCATTGCAGAACTCATACGCCGGTAAACATTGGCCATTGTTACATCTGAATGCTCCCTCGGGACATTCTGTGAGAGACGTGTAAAACGATTCATTTTGAAATCTATCGAGAAAGGGAAGAACATGAATAGAAATGCTGATGTAACTAACTTCGCCGATTGTTGCAATCCTTTTCATCCTCGTTGTCCGGACAATCTCTGTTTCCATCACAAAGACCTGCTCGGGACACGCAAATGCCACTTTTTGCGCATTTAAAAGCTTGAGCAGGACAACTACCCTTGGAACACTCCTCGTCAGAGCCGTCAATGCAATCTGCACGACCATCGCAAACGAAGAACCAACTGATGCAGTTACCTGAACTTCTACATTGGAAGGTACCTGGAGTACAACCACCTTTCTTTGCATTGCAAGTTGAATTTGAAGGGAAATTACAATCACATATTCCGTCGATACATCTCGAGAATGGATCCGCCATTCGACATTCTAAATTAGAGATACATGGGAGACCTAAACTGATGGCTGTCATCGTCGTTGGTTCGTGACGATCCGTTTTGATCGGAGCTGAAAACAGAGACACACGAACAAATGTACAAGTGAAGGAAAGAAATAATGAAATATATAAATAATTACCTGGAGTCATTGAAACTATCGTGGTCTGAGCTAGTTCCGTAGGTTCAGCTTCAATGACAATTGCATCATCGTCATCGGCAATCTCGGTAGAACTTGGTCGATGTGGTCTACCGATTACAAAACTAGGTCTGGTCACTAAATTAACAGGTATTAGTTGACTGTTCGTTGTCGTCGATAAAAGCATCGTTGCATTCTTCAACCAAGATATCTGAACTCCTGATGATGAAACAGTAAAAAAAAAAAATAAAATAAAAAAAAAGAAAGAAAGAACAATTAGTAACATTGCGAAATCATGTTACCGGATATGCTTGCTCTCCTCAAAGGGACTCATTAAGGTCATGCCTTCGAAACTTCACGATCGAAGTGAAACGCGTTCGCTTACTCTTCTCGCGAGGAAAAGGGGAAAAAGACAACAAAAAAAAAAAAGAAACAAAAACAAAAAAAAAGCAAAAATAGAAAAAATAAACAGAAAAGAATCGTTTTAGATTCGTTAATGATCTCGTTAATTATGCCCAGGAATGGACGTTTGCCTCGTTAAATCCAGTTAAGTACTTCAAAATACAAGCATCGAGTTAATCGACCTCGAAATCCTCTTCGAATTAATGTAACGTTGCAATTGACACATTATAAAACAGGAACGTTTCCTTTGCTTTTGAACTTCATATAGAAGTTCGTAGGTTAGATTCTTTGTAATCATCCTACCGGTACTATCCTGATCTTCAATGTTCTCTGGTTTAAAAGTTGCCATTAAAATATCTGTATTCTCTTCGTTGGTTTCCATGATCTGTTCGGTTATCGTCTGTGAATTAATTTCTTGATCCAAGGGTAAAGAAGGCCTTACGAGACTGTCAGGACTGCAGATGTCACCATCACGACGCATAGGAGCTGTACATTGACAGCGTCCGAATAGATCAGGAATAAGAAAGTCACAGTGAGTATTTGGATCCCATAATCGACAATGAGCGTGTTCGTAACACACCTCTCCCAATTTTGCAGCTGCAATAGTTTTGAAACTTGTAATAATTCATGGAAATTCAAAGGAAACGAACTCGATTAAAATCTTCCGATCTCGGAGCGTTCCTTCGTTCGTCGATCTTTCAAATTATACACGCTCGAATTATGTGTGCCGTTACCCAACGGTATAGACAACGAAGTGTGCCGCTTAACATCGAGCAAGATTTATTTTAATCGTGTGCATCTGTTGCCTTCGAGTGTTTTATTAAAGGAAGATATAGGAAAAAGAAAAAGAGAGAGAAAGTCATAAAAAAAAAAAAAAAAAAAAAAAAAAAAAAAAAAAAATAAGAAAAAAGAAAGAAAAAGAATACATATATCAAAAGAATTAAAAAAATGGAACGCTCTGAGGAAGATAAAAATGATCGAATAGAATCAATTGCTTACGTCCTAAACAGGTGTGTCTTCGAAATTGCAAATAACCTTCGACGCATCTGCATGCTCCTTCGAGACAGCTACTGTATGCTACCTTCAACGAGCACTGTTCCTTTACGATACAATCGTTACCTAATAGAGTAGCTGTCGAAATAGAAAAGAGAAACAAAGTAGCCTTCGTTTTAAACTTAACTAAGAAAATCGAATACAATAGGGTCAATGAGTGAAAGGAGAGTAAGAAGAAGAAAAAATTGCAGAGACTTCGGCTTTAGATAATTTCTACGGTAATGATGGTATTCTTCTTTGTTAATCTTGATCCGCGCTTGGGTCATCGTATCTCTTAAGTTAATTAGATTCTCTGAAATCTTGTTGAACGTTCTATGTATTACGTTGAATGAGATATTATCAGTGGCACTGTCTCCTATCTCGCTATACTCTTTTTGATTCCTCTTCTTTTCGATGAAAAGAAAAATGTTCTTTAAAGACAGCTGAGAGGAGTATCTAACAACGACCGAGATAAAAGAAAAGACGAAGAATTCAGAGGAGACTTTAAGAAACTCACACTCGAGGCAACGTGTTCCATTGTGTTCAGCGAAAAAGGGTTGACACCGACAGTAACCATAGTAGCAATGACTGTTGGCGATGAAATTTTCGCAATCTCTGTTCCTGTTGCATTCATTGCCAAGCTTGAGCTCCGTCAATATCGGCGAAGACGTTGTCGAGCGCTAAAAAAGAAAAAAAAGAAAAAGTAGAAGAAAAGAATGAAAAATTACAAAGATAGAGAGAGAGAGAGAGAGAGAGAGGAACTTTTCTTTCCCAAATATCATTACGAGATATGTTTAAACGAATCGACGAGCTAACTTGTATCCTATTTTTATTTATTTAATCAGCTAATAAATCGTGTCTCCTGCCTAACGAGAGATATTCTATAAAGAGTAAGTCCACGGGAAACTCTCAAAGGAATAGAGACAGATTGAATAGAAGTATCCATTGAAAGTCGAGATCGTTAGTCGAGTTCGATTGATAGAAAGATAAGGATTGCTCCTTATCGAGCGATCGCAATGTCGTTGAACCGACATTATAAATTCTTATCGGAACCATAGGACTTAAATCGAACGTATCGAATTCAATATGGAGGATTGCTGGTCGTTAAGGTAAAAACTCCTTTTGGCTGATTGCCCTAAAGATGGTACGAATCAAAAAGAGCTTACAGAATAAAATGAGAAAAAAAGATATATATATATATATATATATATATATATATATATATATATATATATATATATATACGTACATAAAGGATACATAGGATACATAAAAGGCTTAGAAAAGAATCACTGACGTCGAAGTTACCAGGTAACGGTCTATCCCTGTCTCTTTCTTCGTTTCTCTTTCTCACTCGTCACCTCCCGTCCTTGCGATTTTCCTCCTTGCATCCGTTTCCGTTTACAAAGGGTTACTCGCGTGCGCGCATTGTTTGCTGATCGTGGGAATAGCTCGGAATGCGATTAGGAAGAATAGAAAAGGAAGAAAAGTCATAGTTTTGACATTTTCTCGCTCGGATTCCCCTTCATCACTGGTATGTATTTCAGCTTAAGGTATATTCATCTAGTTAGTTACATTTACAAACGTATAAACATAAACACGAACATAGAAACCTCACACATCGCTTAATTACATCTAACGAAGCGAGCCAATTTAAAAAAACGTTGCGGAAGAATTACCACCAGCTGCTACCTTCAACACATCATCATCATCATCATCATCATCATCATCATCATCATCATCATCGTCGTCATCATTATCATCATCATCGTCATGATCATGATGATCATCACGTACCATCATACAATCCTACTACTTTAACGACCCTTCTCACGCGGAAACTCAACTTTTGCTTCCGATATCGCGTACTCACGGAATGTACTGCGGCAAGAATGAAGAAGAATAATAATAAGAAGAAATAGAAGAGAAGAGTTTAAAGGAGAGCGCGTAGGAAGGCATAGGGAAACCACGAACGGTTTCCCATTCTTGGCTCTACTTCACTCTCTCGACGCTTTATGGCGATCGTTAAATTATGCTTCGGTCAGCCGTAATCACGGACGTTCCAATGGCTTTCGAGGAATGCACTGAAGATGCTTCTTCGCGACTTTTTCCCGTATAGATATATCGCGAAATTCCGTTTCACGCGAGAACATTTCTCCGATTACATTTGAAAATGGAGTTTCGCCATTTCTTACAATATCTTAGACGAACCTGTATAATCGATTTCTCGATTTCTAGAATACCCTATCAGAACCTTGGTACTATAAAAAAAAAGAAAAGAAAATATATATGTATATATATATATATATTTTTTTTTTTTTCTTTAAAGTATAAGATAAAAATTTTATGAAAATAAGTCTTCAGACATTTTTCCGATCATTCAAAGATTTACCGGTACTCATAGAATAGACAGAGTCAGTACCGCACTATATTTCCGGACTATGTTATCCAATGAGCATGGCTCTCGTGTGAGATTAGATATTCTCAGACTTATGAAATTATAATTTCCATCTCGCATTAAAAGTACAGTGTAGCGTGCAAATTTATAAGAAATTAGTACCTACGCTTCGTGGAGTTTAATCTGACGATCGTTCGTTGCTCGATATTAACGTATGTTCAACGCGTTAAAGTAACATAACAAAATAATATCGAAATATCTCTTAAAGTAATAATAATAATTATTATTATTATTAATATTATCATTATTATTATAGAGTGCAATAAAGTGTACGATACAATATAAAATTTTTATCACAATCTAAATGCATTACCAACCATTTGCTGCCGCACTACCAATGGAAAATAACCGAACACCGTTAACCGTACAAAGTCTATGCATTTTTGCTTAATATCAAAACGAAAGTAGGACAATGCAATACGACGTAGAGTCACTTCTCCAATACAATCGAGAACTTATAGTTCATTCTTCGAATTTATTGGTCGTATGGTCTTAATGTTTAATTCAATTCGTTACGCTTTTCCTCGAGCCTTATGCTTGATATATATATATATACATATGTGTGTGTGTATACATAGATGCAAACGTCAATGTAAGGTATAGCCGTTAATATCGATTCCTTCCTGTCATAATCACTGTTATACCATCAGAATCGAGTAATTAGAATTCAATGTGCGATCAAACGAACGTAACTCGAATTCATTTCCTGTCATGAACGAAGAAATATTCGATGACAAGGCACCCTTCTCTTTGTACTCGAAATGTTTGGATACGTCGTCGTAAAGCCACGATAGTTAGGCACGATTAGACGGTAATAAGAAAAAAAAGAAAAAAAGAAAAAGAAAGAAAGAAAAAAAGAAAGAAAAAAAATATTAAAAGTAAAAAAAAAAAAAAAAAAAAGAATGCAAAGGAAATATACATGCAGCTGTAAAAGAAGAATCGGAAAATAATTCTCAATGGGCCGACAGAGCATTCCTTTTTAATGTTGTTTGCATATTCAACGAGAATGATGCCTTTTACCATGGTAGAACCAACGACGACGTCAAGTGAGAATTATTGTAATTCTATGTGCAAGTAAGGACCCCGACAGTCTCTGGAGACGTTGCGTGTACATACTCAATGAGGCGTCGATGAAACGTTAGAGAATTTACGACCATCTTACTAGAAAATTCAACACGCGATGCCCGTCTATAAACAATAACAACGTGTATATATCTTTTTAAATTTGTCAATAAAACTGAATATTTAACTATTTATCAATTCTATAGAAAAATAGAAACATACACACACACACACACACACACACACAGATATACACATATATGTAGACATATTTGTTTAAAAAATTTCTATTCATTGATATATAGTTAATATAATAGTTGAACGTTCATAAAATATTTGTCAAATATTGAAATAAATTATTGGCATTTGTAAAATATTTTTAAAAACCATTTACAATCGATACAACATTAACAATATCAATTTTAAAAACGAAAAAATACATTTCATTAACTCACCAAATTAATTATAGTGATGCACGCGAGTAGTACAGTTACACGATATTCAAGCATTGTCACTGTCTCTTTCGAAGTTGATTAAATGCAAAAGAAAAGGAGAGAAAGAAAAAAGTAATAATAATAAAAGGGTTAAAGACAAAAAAAAAAAAAAAAAAAAAAAAATGAAAAGAAATTAAGAAAAGAAATATGCAAATAAAAAGATTTCACGTGGCGAATTTAAGTTGGAGATTAATTTTCATTAAAACACAAGGGGTTCGAGAAAAGCGCGCTGTTTACGCACGCGCGCTAAGATGACTCAAGACGGACTGAACACGGAACGGCCCTCCCTGAATGCGCTTTCGTCCTCAGCTGAAGTATCTCGAATAGAAAAGCATGCAACGGGCATCGGGCCCCGTTCGACTCCCACTTCTTCTTTTTCTTCTTTTCCTTCTTTTACTTCTTCTTCTTCTTCTTCTTCTTTTACTTCTTCTTCTTCTTCTTCTTCTTCTTCTCACTCTTTACTTCCCTTCCTTTCTTTCCTTCTTCCCTTTCTTTCTTCAACTTTGATGCCGTTCTTCAAACATTCTCAAGTGAGATATCGACGATCGTCGATCACCGATATTTTATTACAAGCTATCAACGTTCCACAACTGCAAAGGAATATTATACACATTCGATGAATGAATAACATAAATAAATATTTCCTTGGGCTCATTTAAACGTTTAATATTTCCAGAATTATCACGGACAAACGTTTCTAACGGTATAGAACGTAGTTTCACAATAGGTTTATATACCTGTAATCAAAAACTAGCGCAACGAGTTCCATTTTTTTTTCTTCTTTTTTCTTTTTTTTTTTCTTTTTTGTTTTTTATTTTTTCTCGAGATTTCATTAATTCAATGAACATACAAAAAAAGGATACGTAGGGTCAGAGAAATATGGCACGGAAAACCGGTCCTTTTATTTTCTTTTAGTTGACATATCTATTTAAAGAATTGCAGACGTGTATATGATTCTTATCTCTTTTCTCTCTTTCTTTTCTTTTCGTGGCGCTTTATGTAGTAAAAGAAATAATAAAAGAAACGTAAAGTTATACCCTCGAGATATACATCTGTTACAATTCGAAATTACCCGATAATATTTAATCTCTTTCTCGTTTTTTTCGGCACAATTGCTTCATTTTTCATTCAAATTAAATTTTTACGATATAGTAGAATTTTTTCATTGATCGATCTTATTTATATCTATAAAGAGAAGTAAAAATAAATAAATAAAAAAAAAAAATAAAAAAAATAAAAAGAATGAAAAAAAAAAAAAGAAAGAAAGAAAGAAAACGTTAAGCTCGAATAATCTTTCTCGGGATAGTTGGAAAACTTATCGAGAAAGTTAGGATAGCGGTTACGGTAGAATAATTCAATGATCATTCGAAAAAATAAATGTAGTCTGTTCATCTTTGCGGTTGATCTATACCGTTCGATTTATGTGCACGAAATCGGATACACGCCGTTACGTTTCATCGAATAAAACGTTGTTCTCGCATGTCATTGCACAAGGAACAACAACAACAACGAAAACGACGACAACGAAGAGAAAAGAAAAAAGATTCGCTAATACTTTGCGGTTAGATGACTTTACGAGCCGTGACTTTCCGCGCGTTCTTTCATTTAATGCATTGACATTAGCTCTTCTCCATTTGAACATGCGTAACGACTAACGGCTAATGTCCAACGAATGTAAGTTATCGACGTACTTCGAAAAAGTCTACTAAGTTTAAACAAAATTTCTCTCTTTCACAATGACGATAATATTCCCTTTGGCATTCCCATTCAATTAAAGCCATTATTTTACTTAGTTCCTTTTTACATTGTCGTACCTTGTTAACGACGAACTCTACTTTTAATTACCTTTCAAATTGAGTACGCTCTTTAATGTATTTACGTCGTCACTTTTATAAAATCGATTAAATTTAAATAATAGAATGAACACTGAAAGATATCAATGACTATTTCCTAGATCTGTTATCTAATTTTTATAATTGAAATTCGTTGAACGTTACAAGAGAAAGATGGACGCAATTAAAATCATCTATTTTTCATTATAGTTAAGTGTAACCTTTCTTATTTTCTTTTCTGTGGAATTATTTAAATTAAGCTGTCACGACGATAGTATTAATAGATATAAAAATAAAGAAATAATATGAAAATGATTCAAACTGATTAGGACATTGACATCCACCGATTAAAATTATGACGACTTTTTTATCTGCTAATAACTTCATAGTATGATAGATTTAGCGCGAACTTTCAAAAAAGATAACAATTCTATTTATTCGCATGCGTACATTTGCGAAATTATTTTTTCTTTTAACGTAACAGAATTAAATATTTTCTTTATTTATATAATTCTTAATTTGTATGATGAAAAAAGAAAAAAATAAATTAATTGAAGAATAAATAATACACAGAGATGAAATTGACTTTAAGCAGATTTTCAATGAGTGATGAAAACACCAATCAGATACAAGCTGAGCGAATGGTGTACTATCGAATAAACTTATTGGTCGAATGACTTACATTGTGAAAACTTAAAAAATGAAATGGAACTATATATTTATTACGTAAGCGTAGAAATTTCTTAAACCACGTGTTTTTATATTGGCATTAACGCTTCCAAATAGTATTACGGACGATTGTTAAAAATTACCGAAAATCATGGCGTTTATCTCTGTTCGAGAAATTGTTAATCCAGGTAAATGGCAACAATTGATAGATACTTTAGCCACTTCTTCGTTCATTTTATTATAAATTAAAAATTTTTAATGTTCGATAATTTTTAATCTTTTTATCCATAGTTTTTCAACAAACCATCAGACAAGTACATCTTAATCGGCACATTGTTAACTGTGTAAGTAAATATATAATTTAATAACGTAACATGTATTAACTTATTTGATTTAATGACACAAATAATTGTCTCTTTTTTATAATTTTACATCAACAGCAACAACATAAGATATTATGTAGCCGATTATTATCACCAATTATAACTAGTCAAAGATTTTATGCAGAAAAGAAAATCTTTAACAGAGATAAACCTCATTGTAATGTTGGAACGATAGGTCATGTCGATCATGGAAAGACCACCTTGACAGCTGCTATAACGAAAGGTTTATACTCTAATATAATATTTTATATATTAATTTGACTAAATGATTTGAATTAATCATAAATCTTTCAGTTCTTTCTGAAAAGCAATTGGCTACGGCTAAAGGTTACAGTGAAATTGACAATGCTCCTGAAGAAAAAGCTCGTGGTATAACTATTAATGTAGCACATATTGAATATCAAACAGAGAAACGTCATTATGGCCATACAGATTGTCCAGGTCATGCTGATTACATTAAAAATATGATTACTGGTACTGCACAGATGGACGGTGCTATTTTGGTTGTAGCAGCCACTGATGGTACCATGCCTCAAACTAAAGAGCATTTAATTCTTGCAAAACAAATTGGAATCGAACATATAATTATTTTTATCAACAAGGTAAAAATAACGAAGACTTACCTTTGTCTTTTTTTCATTTTCTTTTTTACAATCGTTTTACATAATACTTGAAAAATTGTATGTTACATTCTAAAAGATCGATGCTGCTGATGCCGAAATGGTAGAATTGGTAGAAATGGAAATAAGAGAATTATTAACTGAAATGGGCTTTGACGGAGAAAAAATACCTGTTGTTAAAGGCAGTGCTCTTTGTGCACTTGAAGGAAAAAATCCTGAAATTGGTTCACAGGCCATATTGAAACTTTTAGATGCAATAGATAATAATGTACCAACTCCAGTGAGGGATTTGGATAAACCATTTTTATTACCAGTGGAAACTATTTATTCAATCCCTGGTAGAGGTACTGTAGTCACTGGTAGATTAGAACGAGGAAAAATAAAAAAAGGAATGGATTGTGAATTCATTGGATATAATAAAACTATAAAGACCGTGATCACTGGTATTGAAATGTTCCATCAAATATTGGAGGAAGCACACGCTGGTGATCAATTAGGTGCTCTAGTTAGAGGTTTGAAAAGAACAGAAATCAAAAGAGGTATGATTATGTGCAAGCCAGGCTCTATGAAAGCATATGATCATTTTGAAGCGCAAGTATATGTATTAAGCGTAGAAGAAGGAGGTAGAAAGAAACCTCTTAGAAATCTCGCACAATTGCAAATGTTTTGTAAAACTTGGGATGTTGCAGCACAGATTAATTTAAATGATAAGGCAATGATTATGCCAGGAGAAGATTGCAAGTAAGTTTGAATTATTGTAAAATAGAGCAGCATTTTTTCTTTTTTTTTTTTTTTTGTTTTTTATGAGATTATCAAGCGTGTACAGATAACATTGATTTATTTCATTTGTAGATTTGAAATTAAATTAATTCGCCCTATGGTATGTGAAAAAGGCCAGAGATTCACGTTTCGCGATGGAAGTACAACTTTAGGAACTGGAGTAATCACGAATATTCTACCATCTTTAACACTTGACCAGCGTACAAACCTTTTAGAAGGAAAGAAGAAAAAGCAAAAAATGCAAGAATAATTAAAAAGTTTTAAATTAATGTAAATATCCGTATTCTATTTATCCGTTTATATTATAAAATACTTATTGTATTCAAAGGACAATTCCATTTATGCTACAAACGAACATTTAAACATTTTTATTATTAGTCTATATCTCATATATATATATATTTACTTAAATCCTTTTGTTTACTTCTTCATTTACAAGGATTTGCATTTTCTTACATCATTAAAGTGTTTTATAAGCTGAATGTGGGAACACGCAGTATCATGTGAATTTGATTAGATTATGTCATAAAGATGCAATGTTAAATAATAATTTCATTAATGTCCTTTAAATTCTCATATATTCATTTACTCTATCCTTCAATAAATCAGTTATATAAATTATAAATTATTTAATTGTAATTATTCGCGGTATTTCCAGAAATTCTTCTGTTAAAACACTGTGCATACAGACCTTAATAATGTAAAAATATTATCAATTTATTGACAATTTTGCACTATTGCAATATAGGCAGGCAACTTCTTCTAAAACTTCCATAAAGGTAGATTTATTAAATTCATGTGATTAGCAGTACAATCTGCTTTTTAATGGGTATAACACTTTCTTACTAATAAATAAGACTGTGTATACATTCATTCTCTAATTATTTTTGTTCATACTTTCAGACACATTTCTTTCCAGACAGGTTTCATTAATGGGAACAAGGGACACAAACAAACAAATATTCATACGTAGAAAAGGAAAACACTGTTTATATAATTTAAGTTGAACAAATCATACATTCACTTTCTCTTACAAAAATAGTAAACGATCCTCGTTAATAACGCGAGCAGACACGAACTGTTTCTATTCCTGTTAAAGTATTTTTCCTATTGTGATGAGACTTCATACTTGAAACAGTCTTCAAATATCATTTCTTAAAATGCTTGATAATATCAAACACTTTTAAATAAACAAATAAAATATATTAGAGAAATTATTTTTTTTTTATTATAAATTAGTTTTAGTTTAATCTTCTTGGATCATTGCAAGTAATAATATTAGATATCATTTTTATTTTAATAAGATAAAAAACACATTACCAATAACGTAATTACAAAATTATTAACAAGAATGAATAAAATTTTTTCTTCTATCATTTTTGCTTGATATTATCCAACATTTTAGAAAAAAAAAAAAAAGAAAAATATTGAAGAGTTAGATTCGCTACATTGATCAAAAATTGTTCTAATTCAATTCTATTACCTGCGATCTCTTTCGAGTATTTGAACATCTCACGTAAGAAGTTTGCACACTTCAGAAAAATTACAAGTACACATCTTTGCAGCCGAGCATTCGCTACAACATACATCCGTTAAGAAAAACTGGCAATTCATCTTTCATATTTCATAACAAGAATGTTGCAACAATATAAATAGCAGATTGAATTAATTTCTTAAGTATGCCTTAAAGTGGGTTCAAGCTTGAAATTTCGAATTCTCGTTTTTTGATTATAATATTTATACCTATTGGATGATGACAATTATAGGATAATAAAAAAAATTATAGGGTATAAAATTAATTTTTATCATTCAACGCCTAATTTTTAAACATTTATATATGTCTCATTTATGTGCGTTCGACGTATTCAAAACATTTCTGACAATTTGAAATTTTCTTTTCGTAATAAGGCTTACAGCGGTTCTTTATAATGGAAGTTATAAGGGAATGAGAAGATACACCTGTAGAAATTTGTAACTAATGTTATATTATGTAAAATCACGTTCTTTGATATTTTGTATACACATGTGTAGATGTGTATGGATGCATAACAAATAATAATTTGTTAGAATCTCCCTCTTTAAGGCAATATTCCTGGTATATGAAGTCACAGAAGTATTTCTGGTGATTTGCATTAAGTATCAAATTAAGCTCTGCATGCATTTTTTTCTTTTTTTTTTCTTTTTTTTTTTTTTTTTTTTTTTTTTTTTTTTTTTTTTTTTTTTTTTTCTTTTAATCTTCATATATGTTAGACGCCCAAGCTGCATAGTACCCAAGGTACACTTGCAAATCTTTCTCCCATAAGGACCATACACACAGTGAAATAACCTAAAGATCTTCATCATCCTCCGGCAATGCCGTTTCTTGCGCTTCTTTAAGATCCTTTTCAATTTGTTGCTGCCATTGTGGATCCATTGTAACTTCTGGTGGAAGTAATGCGGGCATAGCAACAAACTCAAGATTTGGATCTCCAATCAATTTGCGTGCCAACCACAAAAATGGTTTTTCAAAATTGTAATTGCTTTTTGCACTAATATCATAGTACTGTAACATACACATGAAATGGGACAACATAAATATACATACAAACACATAATATATATATATATATATATCCATGAATTACTATAAGTTAATGAAATTACAATTATTTTTTGCAAATTTAAGCTCAGATTAGAGGGACAGAATAATGTCTTCATGTTAGATTAAGAATTCTGAGATTCATCGTTGCTTATTTTACTTAAAGTTAAAATTTAATATTATATTTGATAGGAGCATTAATCTTAGAAAAAGATTAAAGACAATTTAATACCTGAAGATTCTTCTTCCTATGGAAGACGATACTTTTGGCCTTTACTTTCCTATCCTTAATATCAACCTTATTACCGCACAATACAATAGGTATATTTTCGCAAACTCGCACCAAATCTCTGTGCCAATTAGGTACATTTTTATACGTCACTCTAGACGTAACATCGAACATGATTACAGCACATTGTCCTTGTATATAATAACCATCTCGTAAACCACCAAACTTTTCTTGACCAGCTGTATCCCACACATTGAATCTTATTGGACCTCTATTTGTGTGAAAGATCAGTGGATGTACTTCTACTCCTAATGTCGCAACATATTTCTTTTCAAATTCACCCGTCAAATGGCGTTTGACGAAAGTTGTCTTTCCAGTACCACCATCACCAACAAGTACGCACTTGAAGGTGGGCATATCTGGTTCTTGCGCCATTTTGATGATATTTTAAGCTATATCCAAGGAATTTATTTATAAGAGAAGATCTGAAAGATAAACATAAAAAAAAAGTTTTAATCTAAATTACTACCCCCACAAAATTGATTCATCGATAATTAACTGCATTTTATTATTCATATTATTAAACGTGAATTCAATTAAATATTTTACATATATATATATATATACACATATATACATATACATATATCAAATATTAATTCACTATGATACAAACTAGAGCACACGTTATCTACAATGCGGTAATCTTTTACGGGGAAAAAAAAGAAAGAAAGAAAAAAAAAAAAAAAGAGAAAAAGATGTTAGATGATTTTCCCCTGTATTAAAAATATTTTCATTTTAATACAAGGGAATAATAGAAAACAATGCAATCAAAAAGTACAGAGATATCACAAAACCTTTAATAAAATCGGTTAAAAGATGAACGCTTTTTCGGCCAGCGTGTAGCTATTCTCTTTCGCTGTTACTGGAAAACCCGTAATCACCTTCAAATCACGTGTCGAAGAAGTGATCGATGAATTTGAAAGCGCGTTAATTTCTATGATATTTTAAGACATATAAATGAGAAAAAAAAAAGAAACACATTCGGAAATTAGTCGGTCGATTAACTCGAAAAAAAAGCCGGCTGTATCAACGTCCCGCGCTCTGTTCCTCCTATTCTATCTCTCTCTCTTTCTCTCTTTTACCCTTAACACGCGGAGACTAGAATTTGCGTTTCACGAAGAATGGCTCCCTCCGTTATGCATACAAGACTTTTTTTCACTAACGTACTTAATATTTCTCAACGATATTTCATGAGAAAATATACGTGATATATGAGTGAACCTTTATTTTTCCTCGAACCTGACAAAATTCGCCGACGTTCGTACAAAATTTCCCGGGAAGCAACGATGTACGTGAAAATGACCGATAGAACTTACCGTGCGGCACAGTCGTTATGGCTCACAATGGCGTTCCTTTAAGCCGACGAGCGGTGCCTCCTCTCTTCCTTGTCATTCGTTGAACGATGTTAGATCGAATTTGTGAAAAATTCTTCTTCTAATCGATGTAAAAAAATTTAATTTTTATTTTTATCCCATTAAATTGATAAAATAAAACACGATATAACGATATTCGAAAAAACATGACAATAGAAATGCGTTTTAAAGAGGCGACATCTTCAAAAACGTAACATATACGCCATCAAGATGAGTGGCTACAACAATGATAGTGTTCATTTTGGAATCATATTAAAAGAAAGAAAAAAGAAAAAAAAAACGAAAAAAAAAAACAAAAAAGAAAATTTCCTAAAACGCATACAATGCGTCTTCATTGAACTTTTCATAAGTTAACGATTAGAATATAATTCTAATAGATATTCTATTAATATTAAGATGAAATACATTAAAATAAATGGTAAGATAAATTTAATTTGTCTTCGCGAAAACATCTATTATTTGTAATTGGAAAATGTTAAATAAAAAATTCTTTATATATTACATATTTTCCATTACAGATTCTAATCATAGAGTTTATACTCTATGTTCTGTAATGCTATTGGTCAATTTTAATAGGAAGCATCAGTAATGTATAATTCGTATTTATACAAGTGTCCAACTTCATCATCTTGCTAACACATCGAACGAACCAATCAGAGCATAGCATTCCTCAGGTACATTCAACTATATAATGCACGACAATATTTCAATCATTTATGAATACCTTTTCAAATCGGAAATAATTGAAAATTATTCTAAATTATTTATTTAATTCGTTGGAACATAATAAATGTAATGATCATTTTTCAAATGAACGATTCATATATATGATACATAAATCGTGATCGTAAAAATATGAAGAATGATTATAAAACGTAATACATCATTTCCGAGTAAGAAGAAAAAAATTTCTTAAAAGGATAAAAGTTACAGGAGAAAAAAAAAGGAAAAAAAAAAAAAAAGAAAAAGAAATATGAAGAAGATTGAATGCCGTCGAATGTTAAAGGGGCACCCATTATCCTGAGTACGTTCCTGTCACGTGCTGACGTAATCGACGCAAGCGCACGTCACTGGACGGCACTGCAGAAGCAGGCGAGTTCGCGAGTGTATCGATTTTGCGATCGTGTCTCTCGCGACTAGTGCGTCCGTTTCCTTTAGTTTTTAGTGGCCGTGCTCGTCGTACATGGATGAAATCGTGAATGGGATTACCCGCTAGGTTAATTGCACCGTACATCCGTTGACTCGCAACGCCTCGTCACCCATCAGCATGACCAAGGATAGATTAGCAGCTTTAGTCGCGGTGAGTGTGTTCGTTCATATCTAGATATATACGATGAGAAGTATTCTTAAAAGAGAGAAAAAGAAAAAGAAAGAGAGTAAAAGAGAGAGAGAGAGAGAGAGAGAGAGAGAGAGAAAGAGAGAGAGACAGAGAGAGAGAGAAAGAAATACAGAGAAAGAGGAAGAGAGAGAGAGAGAGAGACAGAGAGAAAGGAAAAGAAAGAGTGAAACCTAACGAATAAGAAAAAAGGCAAAAGAGAGAGAGAGAGAGAGAGAGAGAGAGAAGGAGAGAGAGAAAGTCAATTAAATTTTTTTTCTTTTTGTTCGTGTCATAATTTTCCTTTTTTCTTTAATCTTTTTTAAATATCCTATAAAATTCATCCCCCTTCTCTTATTCTGTCCTCTTTTCTCGCCTTTTTCTTGGCACGGTGGATCTGTCATCGAACACGCATCTCTCTCTCTCTCTCTCTCTCTCTCTCTCTCATTCTAGGCCGGCGTACGCCTTTGGCACTAGCCGAAACAGGCGTTTCCGCTTACGGCGAGTCATAGACTCCGACGACAATGACGATTGGGATTATTATGACGATGACGATGACGACGTGATTCTGACAGTTCGTTCTATCCTTGCAATTCTTTTCCTTTTACGAATACGCCCGATATCATCAAGTATTATATTATCAAACATCAGTAACATGGATACTCTATCGAACTGTCACAATGATTATTTTTCTTAACCTCTTTCAAAGGGATTTTCACTCGTTACACTTCAATGAAACTTTTCTTTAAACTCTTTTTAATTGTATTCGAGTTAATCGATTTTTCGACTTTTCTTTCTTTCTTTCTTTCTTTCCTCTAAAAATATCCATCGGTTTAGTTTTCTCCGATATATTTGATCTTTAGGAAAAAAATGGAAATAGGAAAAGAAAAAAAAAAAAAAAAAAAAAAAAAAGTGGGAAAAAAAAAAAAAAAAGAAATGGAAAGATCTTTATCTTATCGTTCGTTAAAGGAACTCGTGCTTTTCATGATATCAAAAGAATCAATTTCAATTCGAGTCATTTGTTCTTTGTTGAAGAATGATTCATAATTTATGATTACATATGAGAATTTCAAAGAGAACGGAGAGAGAGAGAGAAAGAGAGAGAGAGAGAGAGAGAGAAAATCGACACAATGATTATATATCTTCGATTCCGTCATTCATTGGTAGCTGCGTAAAGGATGCGTTTGCGTCAGAGTGACGGAATCGAAGCACGGTACTATAGTACGTACGTAACTCTCTCTCTCTCTCTCTCTCTCTCTTTCGCTTCCTCTAAAAACAATAAGTAAAAGAGAGAGAGAGAGAAACTCTAAAAGGATCACATGGAATTCACATTTATGTTTTCCTTCACTCCTTCAGGCACGATATTTAAAATTTCATATCGATAAAGTAGCATGAATTAACTCTCAATTAACATAATCAAAAATTATTATCAGACATTATTGCATTTTTCTTATTTTAATTCGACAAAATTCGATAAGACGTTATCTTTTTCAAGAAATGAATTTTTCTTACTTCTAACGAATGTTAATCCCTAATTGCTATTGTTTTATTATGATATTAATGCATATATATATATATATATATATATATATATATATCCATGACATGCAAATACATACGTACATATGTACATATATATGAACGATTGTTAATCATTTCGATGATAGTCGTGAATCTTCAAACTAACGATAAGTATAACTAACATCGTTTCAAATGCGCATACGTCGTCTTTTCATTAGAGAATTTCTCTACTCGGAATATAAAAGAAGTTATGTATCTATAACTATCGATATAAGTTCAAAAAGTATCTTCGTATAGAAAAAGTTAAGGGGAAACGTTATAGAACAAAATCTAATTTTGAATAAATTTCATTCAGAATAAATTTCATTTTGGGAAAGTTTGCACGATTCAATAGCTCTGATATAATTTATGCGATAAATGATGTGTGTGTGTGTATTTATGTGTGTGGCCTTGTGTGCGTATGTGTCTATATAAGTTAGTTAATACGGTATCAACACGCAACAAGTTCCTCTTACTCTCTTCTCTCCTTTATCACTTTTCTCTCTCTCTCTCTCTCTCTCTCTCTCTCTCTCTTTCTCTTCCTCTCTCCCAATCTGTCTTTGCATCGTATACTTTTTTGCTTGACTAATTTAAAAGTTCTTCCATCTCGGTCGGTCCGATAATCCTTCGCTAGATGAATTTAAACGTTATCCTCTCTCTCTCTCTCTCTCTCTCTCTCTCTCTCTCTCTCTCTCTCTCTCTCTCTCTCTCTCTCTCTCTCTCTCCCTCTCTCTCTCTCCATCTATCTGTCTATCTACCTCCCATGCTTTTTATCCTCTTTCAGTCTTCCTTTTCATATCACACAATACGATCGTGGTATATTAATCACTATCGATTGTTATCCAACGTCCAATTCTAACTTATTGATATAAGCGAGCATTTTTTAATGGCCCGAATGAATTTTCGCGCGCAGATTTTGCCTGGTGTCTACAGGCGAGAAGTATCGATCGCCGTAGTGGTCGGCGGCCGCCTTACCGACCCCCTTTATTAGACTGTATTAACACGTCTGATGTCTAAAAATGACTTTTGATTGTATGCAAATATAGTATCGATCAAAGCTCAAGGAATTAGTCGATGAAAATGAAATATAAATTTCATTAAGTTCCCAATAGATTCATCTTTGAAAGTTACTTCTCTATATGATATATTTCCGAATGAATTTTTGTCTATTATATTGATCATTAGAACGTTGATTGGATGAGAAAGAAAATGAAATAAGAAAAAAGAAAAAGCAATGTGTCGTTCGTTAATTGGGACGATGAAATAACTCTGTCCTAACCGTTTGGTGATTATCGTTCTCACGATTTTCTATGATTACTCCTCAATTCTCGCTAACGGCGAAGGCCGTTAGTTTAGCGACGGGTCAAGATCGCGGCTCGTCGAACGATAATACGATTACGTCGTGTTACACCAGAGAGGAAGGAAGTCTTATCGGGGATGAGAGAATGGCACGCACTGTGCGTTCGAATACGTGGGAGCTTGAACCATACGATTAGAGAGGAACGAGGACGGAGGATAATGACGAGGACAACGAGACCCTTCAAAATCGCCAATCACATAACCGTAAAGAAGAATAAAAAAACCTCTTGACCTCGGGAAAAGCTTTCGTAAGCTTCTAACGTTAAAACGAAAGAGAAAAGAAAAATCGATAGGGGCCAGCATGCGTGAGAATCGTTGACACTAAAAGTTATCGTCGTAACTTCCCGATATATTGTTCTATCGATCATTCTATATTCATCTTCTTTTTTTATCTCCTTTGCTTCCTTCTTCTTCTTCTATTTTTTTTTTTTTTTATGTTTTTTTTTGCCTTCCTTTCTTTCCCTTTTATCTCGACAATTATTCGATAAGTGTTATTTTTATTTATTACAGGCCCAGTCGGACGACGATGACGTGGCGGACGAGGTGTCCGTCAACGTCGGCGGGCCGGATGACTTCATGACGGAGTTTTTTGCGGAGGTGAGTTTAAGCTTTCGCTTTCATTTCTTATTAATAAGTATTCTCGTAAGATAAGGTTCATAGATCGATCATAGAGATCGACGACATTGAGAGCTTTCTTTCTATAAGCCCTCATTCATCTAATGGAATTATTCTCCTTTTTCTTCATATTTCCTATCTATTTTTTCTTTTATTTTTTTTTCTTTCTTCTTTTTCTTTTTTTTTTTTTTTTTTTTTTTTCCCTATACATGTTTCAGTATACACCAATCGTTCTCAATGATTTCCTTTGAATTCGTAAAATTCAATATAAATATTTTTCAATAATGCGATCTCTCATTGAGAAATTAAAAATATTAGTAATCGTTCGATGATAACGCAATTGCCCGTTTAAAACAAATGAAATAATTATTTTTCACTTTGAGAATTCTAGTAATCAATCTCCCGATGAATTTAAATTAAAAAGAAATTGAATTCGATTATCTACAAAGTTTAAGGAATCTAGATTAAGATTCGAACTTATATATAGTATATAAGTTCGGATTAAAATCAATCAGATTAGTCGTCCTCGTGATGTGACGAAGAACTGATCGAACGAGGGAAAACTAAGTTGAATTAGATAATCCGCAATGAATTGCTAGACTAATTTATAAAAGAAATCGTGATTGGAACGAACGTTATATTCCGGTGCTATCCTTTTAACGATTCGAACTGAAAATTTTGTTAGCTTGTCAAAAAGTTTTGCACGTTACTGTTCCCAATTCTTCTTTTCTCCATGCTGACTTGTTAAACTTTTGAAAACTCTAACGCTTATTCTATTCCATTTATACGCTATTTTAAAATGTTCCAAACAATTTCTTATTTCCCTCCTTCCTATTTCTTTAATTCTTAACATTTTTATCGTCTTCTTAATAGTTTTTCTATCCCATTTAATCGTCATAAAGTTAATGATTCTCATTTCTTCAATTTTATTCTTTTCTTTTATTCTTCTCTTTTATTCTTTTAATTTAACGTTATAATATAAAGAGCGAGCCAAAAGTTTTCAAATGATTTACTTTTTTTTTTCGAGACTTTGCAAGTTCATTTTTTTTTTCTTCCTTTTTTTTTTTTTATCAGTTTGGAAAACTGTAAGCCCAACTTCTAAAATTACACTCCTAATTATAAGCCTAAAAAGTTACGAAAAGAAGTAATTGATTTTTAAAAATTACCTAGAAACTTTTGGTCCATTATATATATATATATATATATATATATATATATATATACACCTTCGTATCTTCCGGTTTTCCTCGTTTCCCGTTTTGTGCCGCTTGTCGTTTTATTTCCGATGACGACGACGACGACGACGACGACGACAACGACGGTGCGATTCGATGGCGCGATTCGGCGTTCGAAAGTAGGTTAAACCAGTATCGAAGAGAAGAGAGAATTCACGAGACCGTGCACAGCTCGAACGAACTAGCTATCGGTCTTGGACTTTTAACGAGGACAATGTTCACCTTCTTCTTCTTCTTCTTCTTCTTCTTCTTCTTCTACTTCTTTTTCTTTTTTCTCTTTTTTTCCTTCTTCTTCTCCCTTTTCTTCTTTCTTCTCCATATATGTGTATTGTCCCTGATAAAATATCGTCATTCTTCTCGATTCAACCTCCCTTCTTCATTGTCGATCATCTTACTTTTCTCCTTTCCTGTCCCGTTAGCTTATGACAACGAACCGAACACGTTTATTATATACTCGGAGGGGTGGCCCTGTCATGAGTCATATTCGATACCTCGTATATCGACGTCCTCGATATGCGAGGTGAACTCCCACACAAAAAGCTCCCTATTGGTAAATAGTTCGTGTTGGATAGAAAAAAGAAAAAATATATATATATATATATATATATATATATATATAAACTGAAACATCGATAAAAATGGTGTTACAGTATTTGTTGAAAAATGATTAAACGTAAAACAGAATAAGTTAAATGTACGCGCGTTTTTTTTTTCTTGTTTAAGAAAAACAATTAAGCATTTATTAAATATGAATTATTTAGAATAGACAATCGTCATTAAAAGATTTATTTAAAAACTGGACACATTTGTGAAAATATAAAAAAAAAATGATGAGAGTAACTATAGCGAGATATTATATATAGAACACAAATGCTCTAATGAACTTTCCTTTTTTTTTTTTTTTTTTCCCTTCCTCTCTGTAGTACTTTTCTGTCTACCCTTTTTAACACGTTCCGTGCCGAGGCGCTTTTTGTTCGACCTTTCATTCAGGCTATTTAATGTTTTAAGTAAAGATTGATATATTATCACACAATATTTCATCATATCATCAATTCATAAGTAATTAGCTTGTATATAGTAATTATTACATCGTGTACCATCCTTGGTACACGTAATGCTGCAATCAGTTTTATATATTTTTAGGGCATTAAATAAATGTGCCAGCGTGTACTACCCCTGGTACAAGCGGCCTGAATGGAAAGTTTAACTTGTACACCATCAATGATACATACAGCACGGAACGATAATTTTTAAAAGTCAATTACTTTTTCTCAAGACTTTTTAGACTTATAATTAGGAGGATAATTTTGCTGTAGGCTTGTAGTTTTACAAACTGATAAAAAAAAAAAAAAAAGAAAAAAAAAAAAAAAGAAAAAAGAGAGAGAGAGAGAGAGAGAGAAAAAAGAAAGTCTCTAGAAAGGGTAATGAGTTCCACATTTTTAAGGTACAACGCTGTATATCATTAGTTACGAGTGTTCAGAATATATTTCATAACTGTTCCTTAAATTTTGATATCATGGTACGTGATTCCAAACGTTATAAAGTTTATCCATACCTTTTATATACTCTCGAAACTCGGTCTCATCATCATCCCTTCGTCTATTCATTTTTTTTTCCTTTCTTGATCTCTCCAAATGGAACGCTCTTTTCGTAAGATCATTATCGTACTTCGATGTTTATCTCTTAATATGCATCCTCTTCTTCAAACGGATCTTTCCTCTCGTTTTAAGCCGGCTCTACGTCGTCGGATTTACTTTACTCTTGCGAGAGAGAGAGAGAGAGAGAGAGAGAGAGAGAGAGAGAGAGAGAGAGAGAGAGAGAGAGGAGGAAGAACACACGTATTTTATCGCATCCGTATCTTTCTTTCAAAAGTCCTTCCTATTCAAGAATAACGGGAAAAATCTCCCTGGATTGTCCTTAATCCGTACCACCGATCGTGACGCATGTTTCGAACGTTCCTTTTAACGTTCACTCCACGATTGCACATTTTCCCACAGCGTGTACGCTCTTATACTTCACGGATTTTCACTTTAATTTCATTCTTTCGTCCTGATTTTTCTTTCTTTCGTTTTTGCCTTTCTTTTCTTTTCTTTTCTTTTTTTTTTTTTTTTTTTTTTTGCAAGCATGTATTTCTTTTTTTTTTTTTTTTTTTTTTTTTTTTTTTTTTTTTTTTTTTTTTTTTTTTTTTTTAACAAGAAACAAGGAAATACATAGAAAATCATTAAAAGTACGAGTATAACGTTTACAACGAATGTCACATTTATAAAAAGAAAAAAAACTTTGTAAAATAATATTAATAAATTAATCTATACGATAAAAGACACAGGATAATGATTCCAAGGAATGAACCATTTACACGAGAATATGATATATATGGAATCTAAACAAACCCTGTCCTTTCATCAGACATCTTTGAGTAGGCAGCCTTGAGGAGATCACTCGCAGAAGTAGTTTTGAGTTAGTGATATACTTTGACACTAACGAGGCTTACCCTAGAACTTGAAATAGCATATTATCTACGCCAATGTGTGTATGTGTGTGTGTGTGTGTGTGTGTGAGAAAGAGAAAGAGAGAGAGAGAGAGAGAGAGATGACAATGATTGTTCCTATATATCCGTTTTCTAAATGAATTCATTTCGAGCTGTAAATATAAATTCCTTATAAATTTTTCAAAGAAACGATTATTGAAATGAATAGTAAAGATATTTCATATACCAAACGAACAATTGTTCAAATAATTAGTCGTATTTAATATTTATCTGATTTTTAATTACATAAAATTTCAATCTAACGAATTATTATCGTTGTTATTGTTATTGTTGTTACACGCTTCATTGAATCGTCTTACAACAGGCTAAACCGCTTCAGAGTGTTCTTATTTCTCCTAGCCGACCTCTCACACATATCGGGTTTCTATACTCACGTGTATGTTCGATCAGACGTAGCTTTTACTACTTGCCCGGACTCTTGTAGTCCTTTACGAGCGTGACTTGGCGACGCTACTCTCTCCCTGTCTCTCTCTCTCTCTTTCTCTCTTTTTTCCACTAGTGCCAACTATTATTCCTCGAGTGTGACGTGATGCATGCTTCAATCCGGAAAGCACGTTACATATGTATATGCATAATATATACGTATATACATGTGTACGTGCACGAGAAAGCTCGATTAAATCGGGTTCACTTGTAGCGTGCTCGCTGTTTACTTTTTCTTTCTTTTTTTTCTCGAGTGAAAGAAAGAAAGAAAGAAAGAAAAAAGAAGAAGAAGAAAGAAACATTCACTTTATCATTAATCGTACTAACTTATATTGTCTCTTTGCTTTCATGCTCCTTTTTTCTCTTTTTTCTCACTTTTATTTTTATTTTTATTTTTATTTTCTTCTAGGTGGAGGAGATACGTGAAATGATAGATAGAATCCAGACGAATGTCGAGGATGTCAAGAAGAAACACAGCGCCATTTTATCGGCGCCACAAACGGACGAGAGTAAGTCTAAATCCTTCTTATATCTCTACTCGAACATAAGTCTAATGGTGGATGGTTAGAAACGTTTGAAAGAGGAAAAAACAAACGTTATGTATTGAATACTAACAACGGGTATAGCGCATACTCATACGTCCTCGAAACTTTCTTTGATTCGTAATGCTCGCGTTTTATGGTAAAAGAAAGAAGGAAAATAAGGAAAAGAGACGGGGAAACGGGGGAGGAGGAGGGAAAAAGGGAGGAAAAAAAGCAAGAAAAAAAAAAAATCAACGGTAGGATTTGTTAAACGAAATCTAGAAAGGCAGTAACGCTCGTTTGACTCGATGGCTTTCGTGGTGAAAGGCGATAAATGAGCCTTGATATTCTTCAGCTCGGCAGCCGAATTCAATAGCGAAGCGGAGCGAGGTAACCGTTAAGTTCGAAAGCAGAGAGAAAGAGAGAGAGAAAGATAGAGATAGAGCGAAGGGTGTCGGCGGTTGCTTGCCAGTCCCACGAGGGAGACGGAAACAGGGGCTGGGGGTTGGTAATCGTCCTTGCCCTGGTTGCCGTTGTAGCTGCCAGCTAGGGTTGGTTTATCATCCTCTACACCTACACCATCGCTCGCGCACACGCACGACAATTCTTTTTCTTCCTTCCTCTTTCTCTCTTTCCCTTTCTTTCTCTCTTTTTCTCATATTCTCTCACGTTCCTTCTTTCGAAGCAATGATTTCATCTTTTTTCTTTCTTTTTTTTTTTTTTTTTTTTTTTTTTTTTTTTTGTTCGGAAAGCCAACACGTCTGTTCCGTTTCTCACGTTGGCTAGAAAAGTGCCATTATTTATTTTCCTTTTCTCTCACTTTTCTTATCCCTTCATCCTCCATTCTTTTAAGTACGATTCGTATACATTACGATAACAAATTTTCATCGGGGAAGTAATTATTCAAGTGCGGATACATCGGGAGACACGTGATCTATTATCTAGATATAATAAAACTATGCCGTGTACGACCTTCTTCTTACTTTGTCTCTCTCTCTCTCTCTCTCTCTCTCTCTCTCTCTCTCTCGTTCGCTCTGTCTTTCACTCTCCTTCTTCTTCCACTCGGCAAGTTTTAATGCTGGCACAGCTAAGCTCCAGTTATGTCAAAGGAAGCGTCAGAAGCAACGTACATAGCTTTTGTGTGTAGATATACGCCTGGCACTTGCGTTTATTATACCGCATAGTTCGTTCTATGAGCCGACGATGAGAGAGGAGCAGAGGAGAAAAGAATTGAAAGAGAGACAAAAATGAAGCGTTACTTCCAATCAAAGGGACGTCACGGTGGTATACGTCAAACGAAAGAATCGAATGTAATATCGAGTTAAAATAATCGATTTTATTTTGAGAAAAGGAAAGAAAAGAGAAGAGAAAGATAAAAGAAAAAGACGGATATTATCTTTTATTTGCTATCGCATTATGATAAATAATCGTATAAGTGTACTATATATACACAGTAAATGATATCATGAACTCTCTCTCTCTCTCTCTCTTTCTCGTATTCTCTCGATTATTTCCTGCTCGCACATGCGTACGAGATGACATTAATTTAGCCTCGTACCAATGTATGGATATTAGAAATGTACCTTTTAAAACATCCGGCTGGTATATATCTCTTTCTCGCTCTCTCTCTCTCTCTCTTTTTCTCTTTCTCTTTCTCTTTCCTCGTCGAAGAACGTAATATTAATGACGTGAACTGGAAACCGTGTCGCATTTGTCTCTCGGTAGCTCGATAATCGATTACTCTCACGCCACTTGCGTTTTCCATAAAACTATAGAAGTGTTATACATTCAATGTATGTATGTGATAAAGCAGCGAAATATGCTTTACTATTTATCCATTGTTCGATTACACGCATAAGATAATTACACGTACTGTATTATTAGTATTCAGTATTAATCATAGATCGGATGATGTTTATTCTTATTGTATATACAAATAGATCGTACGTACGATCGCATACTTAGGTATATAGTTCTGGATTACGTGCGTCGTGTGTACCAAACGTTCGCACGTGTGTACATACGATGATCGATTTAGGCTGCTTATATGACGTAAACATTCTCGATCGAATACGTTTAGTCTAATTGTAAGACACGTAATGGACTACTTTATTCGGTGATTTTTTCCAAGATTTTGCAATATATAACCTGTTAGATATAAAAAAAAAAAATAAATAAATAGAAGAAGAAAAAAGTTATATTACAGAGAAAAGCGTGGATGTTATTTGCAACAGGTTGACGTTGATGGATGTAGAAGTCTAAGCAAAGTCCAGTCAACTCATTCTTTCTATCGCGTTCTATCGTTTCTTTTTTTCTATCCGTTCGTTATCACTTCCTTTTGTCTCTCTTTTCTTATATATACGTTCCCTCCAATATGTATTCATTTTTGTATTTCATGTATTTCATTTTTGTTCGATGTCTTTGATAATATGAATTTCTAAAAAAAAAAAAAAAAAAAAAAAAAAAAAGAGAGAGAGAAAGGGAAGGAAAGAAAGGAAACAATGAAAGCGTTTATTAATAATGCAAAAATCAACAAGGAAAATTTAATCATGCGCGTAGATAACAAAATCACGCATGAGTGTAGGAGGACATGTTTACTAAAAGGACTAATTAATGCAGTGGGCGTTTCATCAAAAGTCCACGGATCACCTCCGGTAAAGATGTGCAATACTAATAAATCCCATGATCTTTGTGATCTTTACTTTTTTATTACAATCTTTTATATTACGATTATTATTACTATTAGTATTATTATTATTATTATTATTATTATTATTATTATTATTATTATTATTATTATTATTATTATTATTATTATTATTATTATTATTACAGTTAAAAGCTTCTTTTGTGACGTAAAAATGAAATAATTCGATACAATGAAATAATTTTGTATTATTCCGAATTGTTCGAAGAGCATAAATCATCGATGTTACTAAAGATGTTGCCATTAACTCATTAACAGTATTTATCAGATTTTTAGGAAGGTTAGGTTACTTATTGGACCTTGACTATCTCCGAATTCGAGGCATAATAGTATAACGTATCTGATTGACTTGCTGCTTTTAGCAGTGGTAAACCGATGGTATTGATTTCACTCCGCAACTCTGGTAGGTCCTACCGTATGTATTCAATTCAAATACCAACCACGTTCTTCTTTCGTTGTCGTTGTTAAAACGTTATTGAGTATTTTAATCGGCCCTGAAAAATAATTATGTCAGGTGGATACTCGATTGATTCGTTCGAAGGGTGTAAACGAGAAAATTTTGCAGTTTATACGAGTAGCCTGGGCAGCTTTCGCTGCGTAAGCATAAAATATAAAACTACCAATGGAGTCTACAGAAATGTAGTCTACTTTTTATCGCCTTCATTCTGATGACTTATTTCTCTCTACCTATATTTGTGCAATTTCCTTGAATTGATTAAAGTTATAATTAAGAAGAAAAAAAAAAAAAAAAAAAAAAAAAAAATTCTCGATATGCACAAGATAAATTGTATGCATTTGTGCGTTAATTAAAAATCAAATACGTTTCACGGTTCAATCTATCTTTTCTATCTTTTTTTTTTTTTTTTTTTTTTCCTCGAGATCATCGAAAAAGCTCATCGGCCTAGTTCTTTCCGAGTACTTTCGTGATCTCCCTCTTTCTCTCTCTCTCTCTCTCTCTTTCTCATACTCTGAGAGTATTGAAATTGACCTTTGAGGTGCTTAGAAAGAAGATAAGACGAAGAAAGTAAAAGAAAGGACTCTAGGGAAAAAACGAAGAACCGGAAGAAAGTAGTCGTGGGTGGAGAAAAGATTTGTATCACGGAATCAGAAATTGCTTCTGGATATCGTGGAAAGAGGAAGGGAAATGGAAAGAGAATTGGAAAAAAAAGAATGGATGGACGAGAGGAGGAAGGATTCCCATCGTGGTAGGAATGGAAGACATTGGAAGAGTTAGAGAAAGTAAGATAGATAGAGAGAATAAAAGCGTAGGAAGAAGTGGAAACTAATATGCACTTACACAAAACGTACACGTTCTCGAGAAAATCGAAGTTCAATTATAGAAACTAATTTATTAGACATGTTTTATGTTAGTACCTATTCCTACAGCTGGGTTACGAATGCGTACCGTGCATTGAACCAAAGATCGATCTGTCGTTCCCACGGAAACGCCTCTGCCTTCTGACATCTGTCTTCCCTAGCGAAATACGGAAATTTATTCAGAACGAGTCGTAGAAATAACTGCTGTCGTTGATGTCGATGCTGATGCCGATGCTGATGCAGATGCTATTAAATTCGACGAATCGAAAGAGAGCTAGCAAATGTTCTCGTCAATCGTAATTGACGTTTCTATGCTTGCGTATGTTCCATGAAAGGACAAGAGAGAAGGAGGAGAGAGAGAGAGAGAGAGAGAGAGGGAGAGGGAGAGACTTCATAGACATGTACATATCTCTTTGTGTCTAACACTGAAGGAGCGCAAAGCAGTATTCGATGCAACAGGCAGTTAGCTTTAGTATAACGCGTGCATGATCACGAACAATGTGGCTTCCTTATCGAACATCGTTTCCGCTAACAACTATAAATGGCGATGACGCGACGTATCTCTATGGTAGCGTTTTCATAAAATTCCGTTAGAAAGATCTTATGCTTTTCCATGTAGATCCATCGATCTAATCTTAACTTGATCGATTCTACGAACTAAATTATTTCTGTACGAGAAGTAATTGAATATTTCATTAAAAAAAGATCCGAAACTTTTAATCTTCAAAATGTGAAAGAGAAAGAGAGATCCTTTCTTCCCTTGGGACTAATAAGACAGGTTGAAACAGTAAAGTACATAATATAGAATAGTCGATGGGTATGCGATGGGGATTTGAGGATGGTAGCTTATCTAGGGCAGATTAAATGGGTCGCGTTACCGGAACGAGGGTTAAACTATAAATTCGTATCGACTACACTCCCTAAGATAGGATTTCATTGAGATACTTTATTGAAATGGCATAACCAAAAGACGAACGTTAAAGAAAACCGATGGATTTTTTCTTTTTTTTTTTTTTCTTTTTTCACAAAATGAGAAAACTTTATGCCATTATTTTTATCTTCATTCACATCAAATCAAAATCAAAAATAGAAAGAGAAAGAAAGAGAAAGGGTAATAAAAGAAGGAAATCTTTAAAAATATTCTCCTTCTCTCTGTGTTGACGATAATCTGATTTATTCTTTATCTCTATTTGGCTCCCTTCCCTCTTTTATCTCCTTTTAGAGGACCATCAAGAATATTTCCACTCGATCTATTCGTATACAAGTCATTTCTTTCAAGAAACCAATTGGCAAGCGAAGGAGAACGATCAAATCGAGAATGCATTTGAATCGTTAAAGCTGGTTTTCCTTTTCGATTTGAAGTAAAGGAATGATTCAATAAAATCTGCTCTTCTAAAAATAATATCACGACATATATTAAAATATATATATATATATATATCTTTCACTATTTCTCTTTCTTTCTTTCTTCGTTTCTCCTTTCCGTCATTTTACGATATAAATATATCGTTCGATTCTAACTACATACATATTTACGAGTTAACCTCTTAGCGTTCACTTCCACTTTTCTTCGTTTTCGTCAAATCATAAGTATGTCCAGAACATTTCGTCTTCGACTATCGAAATAACTTATGTCTAGAAGTAAGCTTGGCACGTTTCCATTTGACATTAACCTAATTTTTCTAATCCAGTTGATAAACACGTACGAAACGCATCTATAAGAATTTCCATTATTACGCTTAGACTCGATTTAAGGTTAAAGGACTTAGTGACGCTTTATAATCATTCTCGAAAATAATCCAAATTGATTATTTTTGTTTTAATTTAAGAAAAAAATACTACTTACACATGGGGGAAACTCCATAAGGATTAATGATCCCAATGAACGTCTCCGTTCTATCGTAGGTAACTGTTAGAACGACGAATGGCCAAATCGTAATATTATGTTTGGTACGTATAATAAGAAACGTAAATAATCGAGTCGAATTTTTCGATTGTTTTTCTGAAAAAAACAAAAGCCAAATCGATAAGACGAGAAAGGAGAGATGATTCACGATATACGATTCGTATAACTATAACTAAAAGTTTCTGGAGTCAACGTTTATTTACGCTTGAACGATCTACTTCTACCCTCGTTCTCTTTCTTTTACGTCGTCTTCGTCTTTCGTCATATAGCATTCGTTTGTTACGCCATAATTCTAGGAATAGTATCTATGACAATGGTATCTCTGTCTCCCTTAATTGTTTGGCATCAATCCAAGTTTCCTAATATCTTCCCAACTTCGATGAGTATCCCTTCTTTTTCTTCTTTTTTATCTTTTTGTTCTTTTTTTTTTTCTCCCCTTTTTTTTTCTTTCTCCCTTTTACGATCCATCATGAAGAAAAATTCGAATACTTTCGTTAAAACTTTTATCAATATATTTATAATCTGTTTTGAATAATCGCGATGAAATAAGAAAATATAATAAATCAATGTAAGAAATAACAATAGCAGATTGTTTCAAGTATAGATTTTTTTCAATATAACGTAACAAACAAACTTTGAAACTATTGTTTAATCGAGGAATTACGATTGATTAGACATCTTTCCATTGGCAATTCCTCATCAGTTTTATTCATAAGTTGTCGTCTTTACGTAGCCTAGAGTACGACAAGGTCGACATCACGGGTTCCAGTTCACTGGATTCAGTTGCGGTTAAAACCCACCCTAACCCTCTCGACTTGCTTAGACAGAGAGAGAGAGAGAGAGAGAGAGAGAGAGAGAGAGTAGTGGGAGAAAGAGAGGGAAATGGGAGGAGAAAGAGCTCGCTGCCCTCTTAGCAGGTGGGAGTTTTCGGTTAGTTTCATGTAAACGACCCCCGATTTGTCGTAGTTCTCTCTATTCTAATACACGTCAACGCGCTTATATGCCTAGGAAAGAATTAACAATGATTATATTATCATTTTCAGCAATCATATTACTGCTCGATAAAGCTCTACATAATAATTTCATAAGTTTTCATTTATTCCTCTTTTAAATTTTCTAAAATAACAAACAATTGAATGACAATAAAATATTTCAATATTTTTCAAAAGATTTTTAAAGTATTCGAAGATAATCCATAAGTATCTGTCTGCTGGTAGGATAATCTGATTAGGCTAGGCTTCATTGTGCTAAGGCTTCTACATTTTTCTATTCGTTGATACTCGCTCGTTTATACGATGACACGCATCAAAGAAACTATTTGAAAGCAAAATACTACTCTTTTAAGAATGTAATAATATAATGATGTGTTAGATCTTTACTTAAAGATATTTGAATATTATTTGAATTTAAAGTAAGATCGACAAGAATACTACAACATGTAGGATAACAATTTTACGATAAATCTGTGGACTCCAGCAATTTTCTCTTCTTATCTTATCCTATCCTTTCCACTGTCCAAGCCCTTTTATTTCTGACAATGAGCTCTCTTATCTTTCCTATTTGGCAAGTTACCAAATTGTATTCTTAATGGCATCTATGTACGAAACATAAGTAGATTGTATTGTAATTTCTAAATACGTTAACAAAAAGATCTTTTGTTAGAATCGATGTACATATGTTACTCGATAAAATACTGTTTGAACTCGGATTAACTATCGGGATAATCATCATGGGTAATAATCATGCTATTTGGAATATTTGTTTGATGAAACATAAATGGAGTGAAATGTCAGCTAAATGTATCGCGTACGTAGGTGTGAGCATTTTTATGTTGTTGAATACCACGCATATAGGAGGTCACGAAAGGATATATTAAAACTTGATCTTCCGAGTGCTCCTCGAATACCTTTTAAATAACACTGGCAATATGAAAATACTTTTGACAACTTTTCCTTCCCGTTTAATATTTAGTAATACAATATACGTCTATGCGTTTCTATATATATATATACACAGAATATAAGATGAAAAGGGCGTCTAATGGGAATTTAGGACAACAATTTTTAATACCGACGAGTTAACCTTCTTCTTTTTCTTCTTTTTTCTTCTTTTTTTTTTTTTTTTCTTTTTTTCTTTTTTGTAGAGGTCAAGATGGAGTTGGAAGACTTGATGTCCGACATCAAGAAAACTGCTAACAAAGTCAGGGCTAAGTTAAAAGGTAAGTCGTTTGAAAATCGATCAAAGTTTGTTCAACTTATCGAAAGGTTATTCCTTTTATCTCTTGTGCTTTTCCTTCCTTTTTTTTTCTTTTTTTTTCTTTTTTTTTTTTTTTTTTTTTTTCTATGTTTTTGCATTTAGTGATAGAACAGAATATAGAGCAGGAAGAGCACACGAACAAATCGTCGGCGGATCTGAGGATACGCAAGACTCAACATTCAACATTGTCTAGGAAGTTCGTAGAGGTGATGTCGGAATACAATCGAACACAAACCGATTATAGAGAACGGTGTAAGGGAAGAATACAACGACAGCTTGAAATCAGTAAGTAAGAAAATCGCGATGAGTAATCGCATGAACGCAACGTGATCGATAATATCGATTACACGTGACATATGTGTCTCTGTATAAACCATTTCATGTTGGATCATTTGGGCTTTTTCTTTTGAGATCGTTACTCTTTAACTTTTTTCAGTCGAATATAATAATAAAAGAATAGAATAAAAAAATAATAATAATAAAAAAAAAAAAAAAAAATCTATTTATACACATATGTACTTGCTACGAGTGCCGTTTATTACAGGCACACATTTTTTTTTATTTTTTTTTTTCCTTTTTTTCTTTTTTTTTTTTTTTTTTCGTTGAAAGAGCAAGCTCTACTTGGCCCTCCTTTCAACCCTCTTTTCATCGACCAATAAAGGCTTCCATTTTTAGCGGGGAGGACGACCACTAACGATGAACTCGAAGAAATGTTGGAACAAGGAAATCCAGCAGTCTTCACGCAAGGGGTATGTTCCTAGAAATTTATCGATGATATCATTCCCCTTCTCTATATATGTAGTCTTATATTAGTCCAAAAGTAAAATTCCAAGAAATTTCGTTTAGCACGAATATAATTATAATAATTATTGGAGGAAGTATCGTTGAAGCAGTATCGTCGGCGATAAATCAGCTTCTTCAGTTTTTCTTTCTTCTTTTCAAAAATATCTTCAGATCATCATGGAAACGCAACAAGCGAAACAAACCCTTGCGGATATCGAGGCACGTCATGCTGATATTATAAAACTCGAAAATTCGATCAGGGAATTGCATGACATGTTTATGGACATGGCTATGCTGGTAGAAAGTCAGGTATGTTCTTAAACATCATTTCTTTGACCATTCTTTTTTTTTTTTTTTTTAAAAAAACATCTACATATTTTATTCGTAATTAATCCAAATCGAATTCGTCGTTATGTTATACAGGGTGAGATGATAGATCGTATAGAATATCACGTGGAACATGCGGTCGATTATGTCCAAACGGCCACGCAGGACACCAAAAAAGCACTCAAGTATCAAAGCAAAGCTCGACGGGTAAGTCATGTTAAAATGTTATACTGGACCAATGACGATACTATTATTATTATTATTATTATTACTATTATATTATTATGTGTTCATTATTCTCTTCCCATAGTTTTTTTGTTTCTATCTCTCAATACCGTTTTTCTTCTGATGCCTCTCTCCTCTCCCCACTCTTCCATCTCTTTTTTGATTTGACCTGCGTTTGATAATTTTTATACGTACCTCGCTCTCCCTTCCCTCGTTCTTCATGCACCTTCGCTTTTTTGTTAATAATATATATATATATATCGCTCACTCTCTTATACAAGATACCTCCTACCCACGACGCAAATTATCCAAGGACTATGACGCTTTCTTGTGTTTTTCTCTATATGTATCGCTGATGACATGACAAATATTCTTACTACTACTACTACTACTACTCTACTACTACTACTACTACTACTCTACTACTACTACTACTCTACTACTACTACTACTACTACTACTACTACTACTACTACTACTACTACTACTATTACTACTACTACTACTACTACTACTACTACATAACAGTACAGTCAATGTATGTACATATGTGTACATATATACACGCGCATTATATAATATATTATATTATATATATATACATATATACTATATACTGTCTGTGTGTATCTCTAACTGTTTCGCTCTATCCTGTCGAACATAGGTGTGCTAATTGTGCCTCTGTCCATGAAACGCTCTGTCTATACTCTCATACTATATACTATATATACATACTAAACTGCGCTGTCAAACTAATTGCGTTCTATACGTGATTGTTTAGTGCGTGCGTACATATATAAATATATATAAATATATTTATATTTATATATACACCTAAACACGCGTTTATACTTACTCGTTGTTTTCATCCACTTGTACGAAAATTTTGTTTTGTATTAATCAATTAACACAACGTCTATATAATATCCCTTTATAATCTGAGATAAATCTCTCTATGTGTCCACTATGATTATGTGTTTTTACCATATTCATATACATATATACATACATATATGTAAAAAAAAACAACATATAGTATACGTTAGTTAGGCGATATATAGTTACGTGTGTCGTCGCGATATTCGGTTACGTATTTTGTGCATATACTTACACACACGGATATTGTTGGTATATCATTCGGATGTTATATATATTTTCATAATATTAGTATGTGTGCGTATGCGTGTATTATACATGCAAACGATATTATTTCATCCCAGTCACGTCAAGGTGGCAAAGTTTTGTTTACAATTGATTACGTCATCGAAGCGCTATTCATCTCGCGTTGGATCCTAATATTTTGGATGCGTTCTTCGTGAGTAAAGGTGATCGAAACGAAGATTTTACCTTCAGTTAGTCTGAATCGAGCCGTCGAAGACGAAGAGAACGTCAAAGCAAGCTCGTAAGGTAAAAACGTTCTAACGAAAAGATTACTTTTGAACGTCGTCAGAACACATCTGTCCACTTTTTTACGAACTGGAAGAAGTTACATTAATACGAGATAGTTCTTCTTCTCCGACGACGTTCATACATCAAGGATGTGCAGCAACAGACGAACGAAAAACGAGAGCAAAAAGGAATCCCTCTATGGTTCGTATATCGCGAAATTATAACCCCTACATCAGGGGTGGGCAACTTCTTCTCTGCTGCAAGCCGCACGGTCCTCACCATCAATCAATCCGTTTCATCTATTACTTAAATCCATTAGCCACCGATCCGTGTATCTTGTTAAAAATAAAAGCCGTGCAACTCACAAGGCACGGAAGTGTCAAATAGTTAGAATCGTTTCTTTCTGTCTTAGTAAAAAAACAGACAATTAGGAGAAAGAATTACATGCGGCTCGCGAGCCGCCAGTTGCAGCCCACCCCTGTCCTGGCATAATGTTGA